>NC_072735.1:32531958-32808484 GCF_026930045.1 Uloborus diversus
GTCAACTTCACAGGTTTTACTGCATCATATATATATCATAGCGTGATGTACTTAAAATAGTTTTTCAATACAGTGTTGTCTTATTAACGCGGGTGAAATGGCGGGGCACAGCTAAAAATAAATAAACGAAAATATAAACTGTTCCTCAATATTATTACTGACCCAGGCAACGCTGGGTATGTATTGCTATCTTTACTAATAATAAAGCTGAATGTCCCTCTGTCTGTCAGGATCTCTGTGACGCGCATAGCGTCTAGACCGTTCGGCCGATTTTCATGAAATTTGGCACAAAGTTAGTTTGTACCATGGGAGTGTGCAACCTCGAAGCGATTTTTCGAAAATTCGATGTGGCTCTTTTTCTATTCCAATTTTAAGAACAAAAATATCATAAGCTGGACGAGTAAATTACGAAATTATCATAACGTGGAACCCTAACATGGACACAAGCCAATTGGCGAGAAAAATCACCATACATTATTTTTAAATATACAAGCGAACCAAAAGACCTTTTAATTTTCTATTACGAGCAAAGCCCCGTGCAGGTACCACTAGTGAATGTATATAGTTTAAGTGTTGAGTAATACTACATTCATTATTCTAAATTTCGCATCATATATCACTCTATTCATCACATTTAATGAAATCAAAATGCTTTCACATTAAATTCGATGTGGCTCTTTTTCCAATCCAATTTTAGGAACAAAAAATATCATAAGATGGACGAGTAAATTACGAAATTATCATAACGTGGAACCGTAACATTGGTGCAAGCGAATTAGCGAGAAAATTCACCATACATTATTTATAAATATACAGGCGAACCAAAAGACCTTTTAATTTTCTAATACGGGCCAAGCCGTGCAAACACCAAACTTGATGAAGTATTTATATTGCACAACTCCTTTTTTTTTTTTTTTTCGAAAAAAAACAGTTATCACTTTAAAGGTTTTTAACTGCTCAAACATACAATTCCAATAATTTGTTTCTTTGAATCACACGACTCCGGGTAGAAAAAATTGTCTGTGTGCTAAGCTTATTCAGTCCTGGACAAAATTTTGTTTTACTATAAAGGAAGAAACGTATTTGCGGAACTTTTATTTTGTCCTTAAAGCATTTCGAAAAGCTAATTTGAGCATTAGATAATTACATATTATTTGAAAGACTAGAAAATCGCCCTTCAAAGATGTAACGAGAGAAAATTGCTTCTACACTTGAACGAAGCAATAGCCTGTTTGGTGATATTTTGATAGTTGAAATTTTAACCCTAACTCCAGTGGATTAACCCTAAAACTCTAGTGGATAGCGTTCATTACTGACAACTTTTTCGTTTATTTAGTCTCCTAAAAGGATAACTAGTAAAAGAGTTAAGTTACCGGATCTCGATCAGCATTGTCACAATAAAACCTTTCCTTGCATGATAAACATTACCAAAAACATATTATCAAATTATCATGCCGCACTGCGAGGTTCGCTGTTAATAACGTCTGGAGCGGTACTCGATCATTGAATACTGTATATATGAGGATGTTTGACTATCTTTTAAAGGTAATTAAATACGCTCTAAAAATTGAAGCATATTCAAAATCGTTAATGCTATAAGTAAAACAAACCTTAAAAAAATTAAAAAATAAATATAAAAAAAAGAGGCACTTATATGTTTTCGAAACGCAATTGAAACGTAAATCTTTGTGCAATAACGTTTCAATAAAACGTTATTGAAAAATGCTTCAAGAATCATTTCATTCTTTTACAAACAAATTCAAAAGATTTTCTAAAAAAAAAATGTGATTTATCAGAACCTAAAATTGAATTTCTTACGCAAACATTCATTTCTGAGAGAAACGATCTGGTTTTTAAGTTGAAATCTAAGACGCGAAAAAGTTTAATGAAACATTGATAGTACAATCTGTATTTGATAATTTTAATTGCTATATTCAATTGAGTACATGCTATTTTTGGAGCTTAAAACAAAAAGACAATGCAAAATCTGATTGCGCTCGACATGGAAAAAAAGATTTTCAGAAGCCTTGGGAGCTTTTTTCATAAATAAAAGAAATCTATCTTTAAGATTACTTATTATATTTTAACAATCCGTTTAAAAAGCAGAAAAGAAATGGAAATATATCACAATATTAATAGAGATGAAAAAAATAGTCTTTCTAGCTTTAGATTTTTCAGTATCTCTTTGCGCACATTTGATATAACGTTGTATGATCAAAATAATCTTCAAAATAAACTTTCTTAACTTTTCGTTTAAAAGTAATGTTTTGTACAATCTTAGCACCTTTTATTTTAAATTTTCCTTTGTACAATAGTCTTTTCCCTTTTTTCTGATACATTTCTTAGTTGGGATACTTTTTTTTTCTTTGGAATTTTTCAAGTAAATAAACCTGTAATCTATTATTTATTGCATTAAGTGAAATTGTTAATTTTATAACTTTAAAATGTTGAGCTAGTTATGAAACTGAACTAAATTTTAATAAAAATAATAATAATGATTATAACAATAATAATAAAAAACAACACTAATAATAATAACAACAACAGCAACAACAACAACAACATTGGTAATAATAATAATAATAATAATAATAATAATAATAATAATAATAATAATAATAATAATAATAATAATAATAATAATAATAAATAATAATAATAATAATAAAAATAATAATAATAATAATAATAATAATAATAATTAAAGAAACAATTGTTAACATTTGATGAAGAAAATAAAAGTTTAAGTGAATGATGATTGGACCTGAGTTTTTGAATGTTGATGAAAAGTCCAACGAACTCATTTCACTGCAGTTTTGTAAACGTCATCATTATAACTTTAAAAGCTCCTTTTAAAAAGAAAACTAAACAACATTGGTTATTACATATTCATTGCTTAGTGTTTAATATACCTTGTAGAACACATTTTATGCATGCCATACGAAACAAATGCAGTAATAATACTAATTTGATTATGTACTATGTTCACATTGTAAGATAAAAATTATGTATTTCGTAAAAGCATATACAAGTATATATTCTAATTTTCTTCAAAGTATGTTATTTGCACGATTTCTAGATAAAAGTAAAATTATCATACTGTCAATACGCACATGTGGAAGTGTTGGGAGAAATAAGGTGGAGGGAGGGGTGGGACAATTGCATGTATGCGGAGCTAAAATCTAAAAAAAAAAAAAATATATAGCTTATTCAAAACGTGTAGAAAATTAGTGCCAGTTAAATGCTTCGAAGCTGCTAAATCTACCGGAGAACCTAGAAATCACTCCTCACATTTATTTCAACAGAAATGCAGCTGGCACATTCCTCCCGCCTTTCTGTCCCTCCTGATTCTCTTCTACGAACTAAGCAGATAAATTAGTCTACAATTTAAATACGTACAGAATCAAAAAATTCTCAGACTAATTTTAGACGTTTTTTTATTAGACAATATTGTTAAGTAAACATAAACAGCCCCTCTAAATAATAGCCTTTTTTTAATACAAACTTTGCTATACTTAATAATAATTACTTAAAGCTACATCCTCATGCATATATATATATATATATATATATATATATATATATATATATATATATATATATATATATATATATATATATATATATATATATATATATTAGCGAATGTTTGAGTAACACTCCTGATATCATCAAAAATGAAACTCGCTCCACGGCATGATAATTTGATAATATTTTTTGGTAATAATTGACATGCAAGGAAATGCTTTATTTTGACGAGGCTGAAATAGATCCGGTAACTTAACTATTTTACTAGTAAGACTGTGTTCTTTAAGGAGAATGACAAAATGAAAAAGTGGTTTTACAGTGAACGCTATCTACTGGAGTTGAGGGTTAATCCACTGAAGTTAGGATTAAAGTTTGAACCATAAAAATGTCACAAAACAGGCAATTTTTTCGTTCAAATGTAAAAACAATTTTCACCCGTCATATCATGACGGGAGATTTTCTAGTTTAATAATAAATACATAAACACTGAAAATGTGTAACTTAACCAAATCAATCAAACTACCCTTTATGCCATGATTGCACAACTTTTGGCGTATTTCATTTACAAGATTCGGCTGCTAGAAGCATTCGAAACGGTACATTACATGTACATCAAAGTTACTTCTTTATCCGAAGGAGCAAGTGAAAATCAAACTTGTATGCAGATAATAAATTCACCATGCTTAGTGTTATTCGTTTCAAAAACTCAATTTGGCACATCACTCTCTTGCTCCTATTCCAAGCACTTAATTTCGCAAGTTTAGCTGACTCGATCGATTGCACCAATGGGATTTCAACGGAGAAAACAAACCACATTACGTGTTCAATTACGATCGTGTTCAAGAATGTTTTATTAACACTTATTCTTGAAACAGACTTTGGGAGCTTTAATTAAATCGCATTAGAACTGCAACAGATTATGTCAATACTGATTCCAACTTCTTTTGTTCTTTTCCAGGAAACTAGTTTGTTTCAGGAAACAGTACGTTTTTCAAATACGAATGAATTAAACTTTTTGCATACTAAGTCTAAATTTAGGTCCCTAGTTTAAGAATTTGAAGCACAATTTTGAGGTTATTCTTTGTTTAAATCAAGCAGCGAAGCTTAGTAAAATTCTGCGTAGTAAATTTCTCGAAATTAAAGTTTCTTAAAAAATACATTGTGATGAAATTATTCATTTGATATAGATTCAAGAAGAATAAGTACAAGTACGTGTAATTCATTGAGAGGGAATAGTATGAGGTTTGAATAAACTACATTAAAAAGTCTTACGACTCGATAATTCTTATTACTCTTATGTACTTGAAAAAAATACTTAGAGTTTTTTGAACATTGAATCATAGAAACGAACTTTGAAGATCTCAAATATTTTAAAGTAACAAATTCATCTTTATTTCTGTATTGAAATTTAACTTCATTTACACAGGTGCTTGAGAAATTAAAAATGAAAACAACGGTTGGGTAAATAAATTTCTATGGCACGCGTGATAAAATTATTTCCAGAACGCGCTTTTTTAATTTTTTTGTAAATTCTTACATTTAGTTTGGTGTATTGGATGTTATAGCGTGATAAAATATCGTTATGCATATAACACAGGCAATGTTACTAGTTTTGTCAAAAACCATACTGATACCTGTTCCCTATAAATAGTTCATGCATTTTACATTACTGGTTATAAAAACAATTTTTTTCTGAAATATCCAAAAAATAACTTAAATTTATCTCAACTTTATTTAATATCTTATGTTTCTAACTTGTCAAACGTTATATCGGGAATACACATTTTCTCAAATCGTGGACAATAATAGAAAAAAGGAAATAATTAACTTTTTAGTGACTCAAATGAGTTAATCCCTTGAAGGCCCTAGATCATGAGTTAGATACGTGAAATTCTTCCCTATGAAAATTTTTTTGGAATAATTTACCATGTAAATCAAGTGTCCTACCTTTTATCAATGCCTGGCTACCACCCTGCGCCTCAGACCGTGTGACAACGAACATTTCGCGCCAGAAAAATAAGTGTAAAATGCTTTTGAAACGTGCTCGCTATGGTGTGATAAGACGTTCAAAACCATTAGACGAAAGCCCTAAATATTTTTTTTCTTCAATATTCATCGCAACTTTTAAAAACTTTTACCGATCGTTTAATGTGACATAAATGACACATTTTGACTGTTTGTTGAAAAAGGTTTTTTTTTTAAGTTTTTTTCTTTTTCTTTTTTTTTTTTTTTTTTGAATAAAAAAACATTTTTTCCAGAAGAAGAGTAAATGTTTAAGAATTTCCCTAGAAAAAAGTTTCTTTTGTCCGCAAACTTCGATTGATCATTACAATCGAAAGCAGCTCCATATATCGAAGCAGCAAATTGCCGGAAAAAATTCTATGTATAGAAATTTCGATGTATAGAAACGATCTTATTTTATTCTAAAAATCTCTTAAAACATTGAAATTAAAGCTAATTTTCGTGTATGAAACCCAATTTACCCAGTTTCGAAAATATACGAGCATCCGATTAAATGAAAGTTAATAATTAAAAAAATAACAGAAATTACATATTTTTGCGCTTTTATACGTCTTAATTTTTCAGCAATTCAACTTGATCCGCAACATTAGGGGATTTTCGTTTTGACGATGTAATCGAGGGAAAAGTAAAGAATCAAGCTACTTAACTTGAATAATTTTTATTGCAGCTAAAAAGACTAGGAATGATAATCAACAGACAAAAGGGATAACTTAAAACTGATTTTACAATGTTACTGGTTTGAAATAAACTAAGATTTGAAACAAACTTGGGGGAATTTAAAAACTCCAGAACGAAACAACGATCTATCTACACACTCATCAATCCCAGATTCCTTATGAGTTTTGTAGCAACCTTTAGTGAGCATAATTTTCTTCCATATCTTTCATTTTTATGAGACAAACAGCCTAAAGTAGAAAAAAAATTACAAATGTCTCGAAAAAAAATTCGATATAGAGTAATTTTTTCGATATACAGAAACAATTTTTCTATGTAATGAACATAGAAATTTGCTGTGAGTTCGATACATAGAAAATTTCAATGTGTGGATGTTTGATGTATGGAATTTCGTCGGTATTTATAACTAAATATTGAATGTACATTAACTTTTAGAAGTTTTGTGTTACATTAAAAATTCAATAGCAATTTTTGCAAAATTTCAAATGAATCGAGTTAATGCTTTTTTTTTTGCTTTACCCCTTTGCGTAAAATATAATATTTGAAATTGTGGATATGAAAAATCAAGAGGGAAAAAAATTAATTTCAATCAAAAGCAGTGCATTTGAATTCATTAGACGTCTTTTAGTTTTTCAGTAATTTATCGAGATAAAAAAAAAATGTTATGACTTTTTTCGGAAATTAGGGTGTTTGCCTTCCTTAAACCTTGCACTGTTGAATCTTAAAAGCTAATACGGTTTGAATACATATCTCTCAATGCAATAATACTATCTGCAAGTTTCGTGCTGAAATTAACGCTTATATTAAATCCCATCTTGTAATTAGCCCTTTAATACTTGTCTTATGGATCTAGCTGTAAGCTTAATGCCCCACAAAATTACTGGTCTACTCTCTCTCAGGATTTCTCAGTATTTAATATTGATGATTTGGGAATATCTTTGAGACCAATAGTATTCACTAAGAACGGTTAATTCCCTTGATTCAGTATGATGAACATGATAAGCACCGCAAATGAAGATGATTTTAATACAGTATCTAGTTTCAAATTACGTTTGAATATAAAGTCAGATATGATCATTTGCATACATTATTGTCGAACACTTTTAAGTACAATTAACCATGTACAATTGAAGCATTAACATCTTAGATGGAGGAAATACTTAAAACATTTATAATTAACTTGCAATTTTGTGAACTACAACCTTTCTTAATAAACTATTGCAGATGTTTTTTCCCTACCTGTCTAAATTAAACATATGCAATAGTTAAATATCTTTATTGATTTTCTACCGCTTTTTGGATATAAATTGTTTTTATAATAAAATCCTACTTGAAGTTAAGCGCTCATTTTTGTGCGTTTTCTGATTTCCTCATATGTTATAGGTTAATTTCCCATACAGTGAAACAACGATTTTACGTAAAAAAAAGTTCGATAATCTACGTTTTCCCCACATTTAACGTTTTTTTATCGAGTCCCGTCATCAATTTTGCAGCTATTTATTTTCTGTATTTTACGTTTAACGTAAAATTGGGATTTCACTGTATACCCAAACCTATTTTTGTGCGGTATATAGGGACCGCATTAAAAAAATCGAATAAAAAGTTCGCTCAAAATTTCACTATTAAGCACTCATTTAGAGATAACTTAGTCAATTGAGTCCTAATTTGTGCGAAATTCTCGTAGGCCGCACATAAAAAATAAATAAATAAATAAATAAATAAAAAAATGAAAAAAAAACGCACGAAAAAAAAAGGACCGCACAACAACAGGTTTGAGTGTATTTACATCTTAAAACGTGAGTAAATTAAATAAAACTTTCTACTAAAATCCATAAAGAGCATAATTTATAAAACCGTAATCTTCCCTTGATAGATGTTGACTAATAAAATTACATCCAAATATGAACGTGTATGAATGTTTAATATTTTTTTTCCTATTATATTGGTGAATTTTTCCGGTAGCGAAGTACAAATGAGGCAGCGAGAAGCAAAGGGATGTAAGGGGCAAAATTGGAAATCTGGAAATATTCAGTACACATGGTAGGGGAACCTCTCCTCTGTCTTGGGGCAAGAGATGGTACTTGTGGCCCTGGAAGTTGCTACTGTACAGCATGATTTAGAAAACAATTTCAATGAAAGCATACCTAGGATATGATCTTTAAACGCGTTTTACTCAAAACTTGAAAATGTCCACTTACATCCCTTTGCTTCTCAGTACCTCAAATGTCAAAAAAGCTTTTTTAAAACAGAGTTAAAATAGCAGCATATTTAAAATGCATTAGACAAGGACTTAACAATTCTTAAAAATCGTAATCTTTTAAAGTAGTCTTCTGCGTTCATTCCCTTAAATGGCTAAATAAACATGCCATTAATTATGCAGTGTCTTTGCTTTGAGTCTTCGCTTGAATGTTCTTTTTCTACCCCATTGATATAAATTATTAAATATTCAGAGTGTTTCTTGGTAATTTTACAGATTTCATTAATGTAGAACTGATTAATTTAGATAAATCAGTATAATGTGATAAATGTATTGAGCCGAGCATTTCTTCGTGAATCTTAATTAGGATTATAATAAGGAATATTTAAGCACTGTTTGAAGCTTTAATTACTCCAATGTACTCCAACATTAAATTACTCCAACATTAAAAACAATATCAGTTAAAAAATACATTACTACACCAGATTACCGAATTGAGCTAAGTTTATAAATTGAGTGTAAGTAATTCAGAAATACATATAAAATAAGTTAAGAATTAATCCAAGTATTTTTTTTAAATCCTATTTGAAAATGTTTAAAAGCATTTTGAAGAATATATATTAAGACAATAATCCGATGTAAAAATTTTAAATACCAAATAGAAGTCTTTGTTTTCAATATGCGCAAACTAAATGAAATACGAAAAAATAATGAACTATTTCTAAACCTGAAAGAAACATTAACGAAACTTTTCGAGTGATGTAAACGTTTTTCATTTTGAAAATTACTATTGGAAATTTTGACGAGCACTTGCATAAATTTCAGTGCTTTAAATTTAAACGAAAATAAATAACCTTGCACATGGGTGACGAAGAGAAGGACAAAAGGATATTTACATAAATGAACTGAAAGATATAGTAATATAACGCTTCATTTCATTTTTAAAATAAAGCAATCTAATATATGCAAGAAAAATGTTAACTCTTGTGCTACAAATTGCAAACAAATAACAGGGTAAAATTTGATACATGTGCAACGTTATAGGTACTTCTTTCTCTGATTTCAATACATTTGAAAAACAAATTTCAAAAATGAGTTTGAGTTAAATAGGTTTACATTTAATTTTATGAAACAACATGGTATCACTTTCAATGATTGACATTCTACAGTTTTGTTTTTTGTACTTTTTCAATATTACTATTTCAAAATCAATGAAGTTATGGACCGAACTATTAATTTCTTATTAAACTTCTTTCCGGCGTCTCTCCCACTTTTACACTAGTCTGTTCAGGAAAATAATAATAAAATAAGTTTGAAAGCCCTTCGCCAACAAAATAAAAGGAAGCTTGAATGGAGAATTATGACTTTTATAGCTATATAATATCACAAAAATAATTGTATTTCGTACTTATTCTATTTAAATTGAGTTCTTTATTTTTTCATTGCAATATGCTAAATTACAATTTTCTCCCTTTCACTTTTGTTGTTTTTTTACTTCTTACTAATATGCAGCAAGATTTCGAAATAGTTTTACAAACATATATGCACGGATGCCGGAGATAAGCTAAGGATATGTACGAAAGTAGATTACTGGCGTTCCTGAAGCGCATATCGTCACCTCAGAGCAACATTATGACATCTAGTTTCAGAAATAACCTTAAGATATCCTACTGTAGCTTTGAAGCGACGATATGCAGCGACCCTTGCTCCAAATTTCAACATTCATAAAAAGCGTCTGTCTATCCATCTCTAGCTTTCGCTCTGTTTTGATCTTATTCAAATTTACAACACATTTCCAGTGTCAGCTTATAGCATTTTTGCTGAAAGTAAATACTTTAAATCAATTAATTTCATTTCTCTGCCAAAAGTTTCCTTTTCAGTAATATGTTTAATTTTTCTTCAAAATATTATTTCTAAATAGCATATTTTGTAAGTTATGCTTTGATAGTTCTTTCAAACATAAAGTAATTTTTTAAAAAAGCCCCTTTTTGATCATTTATTCCGTTGATTACAATCAGTAAATGAAACCCAAACTTGCATTGAAAAACGACTGTTCTTAAGTGTTGGTCTAATAGGTAGTATTGATTACTTTCAAGTCTTAAAGAATCAGAACAAATTTTTCCCACAAATTTCATATTCAATCAAGCAGCTTCAATAAATTAGGGAATAAAAACAGAAAATATCCGGCAATGATTCTTCAAAATGATGCGGCTAAAAAAGAGCCTAAAGTAAAAAGCATCAGTCTTACATAAAAAACACTCTATATCTGCAGGAAAAATACAGTTCCATCGACTTCAAATAAGAGCAAAATAAATATCACAGTATGAAAAGAATTGTCCAAGGAATTCACATCCAATATTTTTTTCAGATTTTACCCGTGAGATATAGCATTTGATACTATGATCAATAAAAGTCACACGTTATAGTTTCTATTGTAGTACTGAAAATGACTTGTGTGTTTTGAAAAGTAAATATCTGAGATGTAACGACTTCAGAGTTCAAATGTATTTTCAAGCTATTGTACATGAAGTTTTTTTCTAACTCCCTTGCTCACAATGTACTATAATATGCAACCAGGGGCGGCAAATAGGGGGGTCAAGAGGGGGCGGTCGCACCCCCAAAATGTTTTGAGCAGAATGATAGAAAATGAGTGAATTCAATTTATGTAAGTCGGAAATCAATGTTCATTAAAGGAAATCTGGCAGGTTCTCAGCAACTATTTGATGAAACTCGACACATTCTCAGACCAGAAAAAGTGTTTTTCGTTATTTGGTTGATGACTTGGAAATTCATGAAGCATTTTCGGCTTTTTCAAAACATAGGAAACTGATAGAGAACCCTGGTTAATTTTAACTAAAGAAGACAGTGCCTCATATAGGCTAAATATTTCACACTTGTGTCCCCAGTGTAACGATGGTATGTCCAATATGAGAGGCTCGTGAAAAGTGGTGTATCTGCATGGTTTTCACAAGAAAATTCCTTGATATTTTACAATCACTTTTACGCTCATTTTTTTAATGTATATTTATTTAATAAGTGTTCATCGCTTTCTTCTGATAGAAACACGTTTCAGCTGCTCAATACATTATAATGCTTTCATAGAAACTTCTTAAAAATGCATGTAATTATTGAATAAAAAAAGACATATCAACCAAATACCTTTTTATAGGGCTCTATAATTATGCAATCGCGGAGTGACACAAGATAATCTTCAAGAGTTAAAACGATAAAAACATTTCTCTATAACTTCAAAGCAGTGATTTGGCGACTGGAAGAATTATTGCAAAACGATTCTTTCAGTATTGAAAAAGCTCATGCACTTTAGCATGTATGACTTCGTTTGAATTTTTATCCAAATTTGTTTGCATCGGGAAAAGGTTTTTGAAAAATGCTTTACTCTATCAAAATCTATATCTTCAATCCGCTACTCGACAGGGGTGGATTCAGGGGAGGGTCAATGGGTCAGCTGACCCCCCTCTGACAAGATTTTTATTTAATGATTATCATTCAAACTGAAATTTTTTAGATCCGAAACAATAGTATATAGAAATAATGTTTTCCCATTTTTGCTTCATTCTGTAAGGTTTTTCTTCCCAATACGTCATAATCCAAAGGATATATGACTGAGTTCGTATACTGGGCTACTGCTATTAAGAGTTTTTTGTTCATTTTCAAACGAACAATCACTTCCAATGAGCTTAAAGTTTTTTCCGATTACTCTTCCACTTCAAATCACAACGTTTTGTGTGCTATAAAATATTTATGTAAATGTATCCAACTATTTAATACGGTAACGTGACCTGCCTGTCTGGAAAAGAAATATGATTTTTAGTGAAAATTTGAGGGAATATGATGCATGGCACAGGTTACGCCATTGAAAAATTTAGGGGCAGTTGGTAATTTGAAAGGGTTTTGATTTAAATTTTTGGTGGGGCAGTCGTAACTTATGAGTTGGTATGCCATCACCCTTGGGGGGATTGGCACCCCTGTTTAGTTTTTGTTATATGGTATAACACTCTGACGATTGAAACTTGACCCCCCATTTGAAAAATTCTGAATCCGCCCCTGCTACTCGACTATTCAAACCAGAGTTCAATCTACAATTGATCCGTGCACCATACTACCGCAGTTCAATCTACAATTGAAACTGGAAATAGATTTTTAATAGATGTATATCAATCAATGGTGAAATTTTTCAAAAAAATTCTTCCTCCGAGACAATTTCAAAGAGGCGCCAAAAAAAAAAAAAAAAAAAGTGACAAAAATCCACATGATGATGTGAAATCAAACATTGATTTTAGAATATTTTGAATGAAGTAATAGATGAGGCAAGAAAAATTACAAGCAATATACCGACAGAATGGTTTTCACATCCAGAGAGTGCAGTTTCGTCCGTGTTATGGACTCATCAGTCTGGAATAGTGAATAACATAGCTGGAGGCAGATGATATCTCATTGAAGCTGAGAGCGCTGAAAGGACTAGATTATTCAATGATGAAAAGTTTAAGCCCCTCACAGTTTTTGAAGTAGCCAGGGTGATTTCGAAGAGCAAGATATAAAAAGTGTTTTCATATATAACTTTGTGTTACTTCAATTATTTTTTAACTATTACAATCAGATCAGCTAATACAGAAATATTTTTTTTATGTCTCAGGAGGTTAGAGAAATATTTTCGAAGCACACAAAGCGGGGGAAAAAACTTTTCCATTTAGCTGAACTGGCAAAACAGCACGACATGGGGCACTGATAAATTAGTAACACGATTCCCTGCTCTTCCAAATTCCAAAAATAATGCATTATAAATTTTCCAAAAGGTATAAAAACTTTAGTAGCGAGATGTTTTGTATAATAACTTTTTAGCCAATGAATCAAAATTTTAATTGTTTCTAAGCACTAATTTTATTCATATTAAAACGATTTTATGACAACTTCTTGTTAGCTAATGTGTGTTTGGTTTCGCTTTAAGGTTATACATATTTAAGAAACTCGACCCCCCAAATGAAATGGTGAAATGCCGCCCCTGTATGCAACGCACTATTGAGATTATAATACGATATCGGACAGAAGGTATTGATATTCACGAAACTATTCACATTATTCTACAAAACAAGAAAAAAAAAGAATGAATTACAAATTTCATAAATTTTCATTTTAATATCTGAAATGTTTCATGCAAACTAACCTATGTAGTTTTAGTAAGTCATGTAGATGTATGCAATTTTGCCGTTGAAACTCACATTTAAACTATTTTAACGTTCAAAAAAATTGATTGTGATCTGAAAATACTCAAAAAAAAATTTAGAAAAATATTGTGGTAGAGATGTTTTGCCAGCCCTACTAGTTTTGGGTAAAATTGGAAAACACAAATTCTTAAGCACTCTAAGTGGGAAAATTTTGGCATTCATATCCGTTTAATTAATTTATTTATGGCTTTTTGAAAAAAAAAAAAAAGGATGTATTTGCTTGTTCACATATCGTCGCCTCAGAGCAACAATAAAATATTTAATCCCAGAAATAACACTAAGAAATCCTACTGTTGCTCTGATGCGATGATATGTAGTAGCAAAAAGCAAAATCATCAAAAAGCTGTGTACTTAAAAGTGTTCTTAAGTCATGCAACACAAAATTTAATTCGGCAGTTTGATCTTAAAACCAAAATTACATTCACAAAAAATGCACTCAATGAACTAACAAAAAATAATAGCTAAATAAATCCAAATTCTTTAATAAATTACAAGAAATATTGAAAGTAAAAGTATAATAACTAAATTTCAAAATTAATTAGCAAGACAAAAATCAACATGATTTGAAGTGAAATACTGGTATTTTATGACATTGAAAAAAGCATGAATTTGGAAGCAAAAATGCTGTTTTCTGTAAAGTAATAAATAACACTGATAGGTCAAATTAACGTGGCCTTCACTGTAGAAATAATAAATGGAACCATCATTTTTTGTAAGCTTCTTTTCACGCAATGTAGAAAAAAATACTCTGTCTGCAGTTCTATAAAAAAGAGTGCTGCAGAAGTTATTTAATAAATACTGCAGAATAAAAATACTAGAAGAACACATTAGCAAAGACCATCATTTAAATAAAACTTTAGGTTAAGAGTTTTCTTTTCCCTTAAAAGCAGAAAATGATTTGAACATTTACAGGCCATTTAGAAAAGAAATAGATACAAAAGACTCAAACAGTAAAATAAATTACCGTAAAGTGGGGTACTCGAGCTTCCAGGGTCTACTTGAACATATGAGAAAACAAGTGTTTAAAATCCGTCCTGGTCCTATATAGCTCAATATAGAGCCTTAAAAAACTTTCTCCATGACAGGTAGCAGTACTAGGTAGAGGCTGGAACATGAAACAAAGTTTCTGCTATTCCCGCCTTTTTCTGATGGAGGTTATGATTGCAAGTTGTCTAAACAGTTGTTTTTTGTGCCTGCAAACTTTCACATGTAAGTTCATGGAAACATCTGCTATTATCAAGGTCAAGATAGTTTTATGTTTGCATTCTATTTCTTAACAAAATAAGTGTTTAAAGGTTATAGCTATATAATTAACACAGTAACTAATATGAGTTAGTTAAAGTGCACTGGTTGCCTTAAAATGGGGCGATTTGAACCCAGCGTTCAAACAGCCCCAAACCACATTTCATCACTAAATTATGTTAAGTAAGGTTTGTAATCTTTCAAAATAAAGAGGTTAGTTACTATTTATACCCGTTTTTTGTAGATCTGGGGATGAAAAGGGTCCGAAAGTAAAAGAGAACCCCGTGAAGTAGGAAATAATGCGGATAATTAAGAGGAAAAATTACAATTGTGTCCAGATTCAACTAATTTCGGAGAAATGTCTTAGAGAGTGGAATCATTTCATTTTGACTTAAATATATCAGCTTGAAAAAATAATGGTTCGGTTCAACTCGAAGAAGTTAGAAGTTCTCTTCGAGTTGAACCGAACCATTGCTTTTGGTCACTCGTCTGGTGAGTGCTTATTCTATATTAGCTACCAGTTTGTTTGGCACTTTAGGCTTCCTTAAGAGGTTTTCCATCGCCAGCTCAGTCACTTTCTACGTCGGGCTGATGAGTGCTAATAAGCACGAAACTGCAGTCCTTGGCTGGAATGACTGAGCTGGAGGTGTATTTCATGTATAACCATAATGTTTATGTTTCTATTAAAACTTTACAATGTGGTATAAAATACAAAAATTAAAAATTATTTAAATTTTTTCGAAGTTAAAACTTATATTTCAAGTCCGTAAAGTAAACGCGATCTTCATTTCTTCAAAGAATATACGCTTTAAGAACGAACGCCATTTAATTTACTAAGGAAACTTACAACTGTGTGCGTTTAACACAATTAAAATGCTTTATGTAAATTACCGCATATTTGTATCTAATTTTAATCTTTACTAATAATAAAGCTGAAAGTCTCTGCCTGTCAGGATCTCTGTGACGCTCATAGCGCCTAGACCATTCGGCTGATTTTCATGAAATTTCGCACAGAATTAGTTTGTAGCATGGCGGTGTGCACCTCGAAGCGATTTTTCGAAAATTCAATTTTGTTCTTTTTCTATTCCAATTTTAAGAACATTTTTACGAGCAAAATTATCATAAGATAGACGAGTAAATTACACAGTTACCATACGTGGAACCGTAATATGGGCAAGCCAATCGGCGAGAAATTTATCATACATTATTTATAAATATACAGGCGAACCAAAAGACCTTTTAATTTTCTACTACGGCAAAGCCGTGCAGTTGCCACTAGTGATAAATAAAAATAATATGTCTATCACACACTGCCATTCAAAACATTTCTAGCTTAGTTTTCAAACCTGGATCAATCAAAGTAACTTATTTCAGAGACCATTTCGGTTCGAAAGGATTTCGTTATTTCCATTTCAATTTTCAGTTTGCGTAGTCGTTTATAATTAAATCACCGCTAAGCCAAACGAAACAAAATCTCCTCAAGCTAATACAGTTTGAAACTCAATTTCACCGTGCATTTGTCAGTTTACTGAGTAAGACATCAAATGCCACAATGTTTGGTTTCATAACGTGTTTGATTTTCTTTATTTTGTTTCGAATTTGCAATTGCTAAAACGCACCGTTTGATGAAAGTATTCGTCATCTTATGAAGTGGAAAATTAACTTCAACAAATTCAATCATATCGGATTATGGCTATTTTTGTCTATGATTTAATGTTTATTTAATAGGGGATGTCTCAAGAATGGAGGGAAGAAATAAGGAAACACTTACCTGAAAAATTAAAGGGTTCCTTTAATTGGTATTTACCAGCCGAACTATACAGTACATAAACATATAGAGGGGAAAATGGTTAGCATATTATTTTTTGCAGTGAATAGAGGAGCGAAGAAAACTGCTTTAAAAAAAAAACAGAAAGCAAAAATAAATAGTTTATTAAAAAAAAAGATTAACGATCTTTTTATTATTAATGCAGCAAATATGCTAAAAATCCATTTCAGTGTTTTCATATTGAGTTAGGTACGTTTAAGAGTTTCAAGTTCTGGCGTAAACAGGCTCAAAACTTCCAAGTGAGGAAAATCAGCTCGGGAGGAATCACACATTAAAACTTTGGCTTTTAATTAGGATATTCTTGGAATAAAAGGACACCCAAACCTGTTTTTGTGCGGTGGATAGGGACCGCATAGAAAAAACCGCGCAAAAAATATCGCCCAAAAACTTTATGAGTAGCTACAAAAAGTTGTTTTCGCAACACAGTTTAAAAATATTCGTTTATGCGGTGGATAGGAACCGCATAAAAAAAGTTTCACGTTGAAAATAACCCCAAAACTTACAAAATAACTCGGAATTGCTTCTTTAAACTAAATCAAAATAAACCAAGTGATGATAATTTTGCTTAATCATCAGACAAAACTTCCAGAATCAGGAAGTTTTGAGGAGGTCGCAGTGACGTCTCACTGGAGTGCCCTTGCCGTCACTTGAAGGTTCTACCTCGCACTCGTTTTATAAATAATTTCGTCAATTGAGTCCCAATCTGATTGAAAATTTCACATAACGCACACAAAAAAAAAAGTCATATAGAAAAAGCTAGCACAAAAAACAGGTTTGAGTGTGACTATTATGCATCATTGTGTAAAGTATCAACTTTCTAAAACAATTTTTCGTTCTTGAAAAAGAATGATTTGTACGATGTACAAATCATTTTCTTTGAAATACAAGAAAACTCTTTGGAAAACTTACACTTCATATTATGACTTATAATGGTTCCTTATAATCGAATATATCCCAATTACAAGCCAAAGATTAAATATCAGGGAATAATGTGAAAATATGTGAGTAAAAATTCCAAACCCATGCAAATGAACTGAACAATTGACAACACAGTTTTTTTTTTTTTTACGGTGAAAGTCTGTTACAACGAATACTATTGCATCGAAATATCCATTTCAACAAAGTAAATTTTCGGTTCCAATTTAATTTCCATTACATTGCTTTAATTCCATTACAACGAAATATCTATTACAACGAACAAAATTTTTGGTTCCTTGTTCCTGGAATCCTTGTTTGAAACCGTAAAACCGATAAAAACACCATTTTATGAAACAAAAAGTATATATTATTGATTTTAAATAAAGACACTTTTGAGTTTTTAATGGAATATTGCTAAAATTTCTTTTTGAATGATAATGAAATAGTTCACTTTATTTCCTTCGAATATGTGAAATGGTGTGGAGTTTTACAGATACAAGACCATCATATATTCACAAATTAACTCTATATTAATGAAATCTACATTCAATTTGCATTGGTATTTGCTTCTGTAGAACACATTTAAAGTTTATAAAGCAAAAGTAAAATTTCAAGAAAAAAAAATTATTTTGAACATATCTTTAAGATACAATGTTCCTTTAATAATTGATGCTTACTAATACCAGTTTACATCAAATAAATCTAGATAATCATTAAAACGCACAGTGGAAACTTTGCGGTTTCATTTTCGTCTCAGAAGGACTGCTAAGATATTGATCGATACATAGCTGGAGCCATTAAACACCGTTTTGAGGAATAATTAGCAGATATTATTAAAACCCTTCAGGAAAAAAAATGGGAAAAGCTGCCAAAGATTAATACATTGTGGTTCATTCTATTGAGACTTCTATATTTTCTGGAATAAATCTTCAGAGTTATCGGATATTGGAATATTGACTTCCTTTGGAGATTTTCTGCTTAAATAATAATGGCGGTCTAAAAACGAAGATCATGTTTTATGTCGATTGAAATCTGAGGTGATAAAAATTTTGTTAGATGTTGGAAGTTTGTTTTTCCCTTTATATTGTTGTTTTTAATGCGAAAATAACTTTTAAACAAAATGAATCATAGGCGGGTAAGAAGGGGAGAAGTAATCAGAAGAACCTGGAACAGTTTTTAATCATCATTTCGGAAAGAAACGAGATAATGTGAGCCTCACATGACTTGCTTTTACTCCAGTTTAATGTAATTTCCCCATTATTGGAATTTAAATGTGATTCAATAGTTTACTCTCTAAATATCACCAACAGTGGCCAAATTAAAACCAGATTTTTAAAAAAAATCACCAAATTTGTCGCTAAGTTGGCGACAAATCTTGGCGATCAAAAGACTGGCGATATATCGCCAAGTGTCCGCCAAATTGTAACACTACTTGAGTTTACATCGAAATTAACAATGATTTTCCCCCAAAATGGGCAAAAGATCCCATTAGAAACACCCAAATGCAACCAAAAGAGGAGGTGCACAATTGGACCCCACTAGGAGTCTACGTACCCAATTTCAACTTTCTAGAACATACCATTTTTGAGTTATGCGACATAGATACGCACATCTACACATACGCACATCCACCCGTACATACATATATACATACATACAGATGTCACGAGGAAACTCGTTGTAATTAACTTGGGAATCGTCAAAATGGATATTTCGCGTGTCTATACGTTCTTAGGCACTTATCCACGTGTGGTAGAGTCAAAAAAAATCAACATTCATTCCCGGGTGAGCAAAATGGAAGTTAAGTTCGATTTTTGAGTGAAAATTTTTTCGCGAATACAATACTTCTTTTTTTTTTGTAAAAGGAAGTAAAAAGGTTTTTTACTTAATGTACACAGAAAGTTTTAGAGAATTGAAGGACTCGTTGCAAGAATGTGATGTGCCGCACGATGTGAATCTTCTGTAGGCCAATTTCCAACTTATAAAAATTATTTATAGAATTTTTCAAAGATATTAAGCATTCTATATTCTGCAATACTAAAACCCGATATGTTTTTCTCCAAATCACATAATCCACTTTCATTTTTATTTCAATTTTAGTTAGATAAAAAAAATTTTTGATCGAAAAGTCACTCCTTGTGGCTTCTCATTTTTCTACTCCGAGCCCTTCAACTCAACTATGCTTTTAAGTACCAAGGAAATAAAATTCCCAAATAACAGTTCCAAACCCTAAGTATAAGTAAAAACCAACTAACAGAGCTTAAACTCGAAGAAAGAACTATGGAACAACAAATGTCTCGTTCAGCTTTTTCAACATTTTCCTCCTAATGATCCATTTTGACACTGATTGATAAGGTGTTTGTAAATCTAGAAGAAACTGCTCAGTTAAGTTTTGGATTTTTATGTCCCATACAACATCAAGATCTCAATTTGTATCTTATGACTAAATGTTGATTTTTTTCCTGGAAAGATCCTATTGTGTTTTTCAGTACTAAGAATTTAGTTAACTCTATCGCTTACAGGAGGTTAATATGATATTTTTAATAGTGTGGTTTCCTTCAGTCAAAAGTACTACTTTTAGTCACTGAAATGGATAGAATGAAGAAAAAAAGAATAACATGTACCAAAAGTATTTGTTCATTTTCCCAACAGTTTTTTTAAATTATTTTTTTTTAATGTCCGATTTTTCAAACAAGGCGTGGTCTTGTTGACGTCACAAATGATGCACTTTGCCGCATCTTTCTACTACGTTTCCACGTTATGATAATCAGGCAGCGAATTGAAATTGCGCTCTGCGCTTGCTATCAACCATATCGTTGCCAATACACGTGAGTAAAGATGCGAATTAAATATTTTGGACCGTTAAAATGGCATTACATCATTTGTGATGCCATCGGCAGAAGCGTTAAACGATGAAAGAACACCGATTTGAGTAATTTTTTAAAAATATTAAACTTATATTTAAAAAATTGTCAGATTCTATGTTTTTAAGCATGCTCTTTCCGAAAAAAATACTTTTAAAGTTTTGGAAACGACCCCATTGCAGCAAAGATAAATTTAAATATATAAAATAATTTTAAAATCAAGTTTTTAACATTGTATTTTAAACGTATGACGCTAGTAGGAAGCAATACAATACAGTAAACTCCCGGTTATCCGCTTATTAAAATCGAGGATAAACTGTAAAAAAGCCAAAATAAAAGACTATTAAAGTAAAATTTTTTCTTCTTCAAAAACTTGGCTGCATTGATGCACAATACTTTCTGCAAACAATTTACAGTACAGTAAAAATGTTTTGTATTTTTGCTTAACAGAATCTCACATCAGTAAGGAACAACTCCATGTAGGTACTATGAAGAAAGCGCAATAAATAAATTTCACATCAATAAAAAACTGCATGTAGGTACTATGAAGAAAGCGCAAAAAGTAAATATGCAAATAAATAAACACAAATATCACAAAACAAAATCAACAAAATTTAAATTTACAACTTTTCGACAAGAAAAAGAAACGTTGGTATTTGTTTTTTTTTTTTTTTTTTTTTTTGCTACGAAATGTTCCTGATTGTTGATAGACTCGCTGAATTTCAAAGTTAGTGTACTGCGTAAAAATGTACAGCATAAAAAAATTCCGAAACGTCACAGACAATTTCAGCAATTAAACTAATTTCCTGTGAGAAACAAGCTTCTTGGGCGAGAAAGTCTCCTTATAGGCTTCAAGTTTATTGAATGCAAGTTTCAAACTATTGTGAAAAAACATTTTTAACGTATGGTGTGGAAATATTTTTTATTAGGTATTTTGCTTTCAACTTCCACTTTGAGCTTAAATGAGTCCCAAACAAAGGCGAAAAAAAGTTTCTAGATATTTTACTTTCGCAGGAACTAAAGGAAAATTGGCTGTTTGGTACTTGCATTTAATTCTTCCGTAGCTTTGATTCGAGGGCTTTTCTGTTGACTAGCTTTTATTAGGGAAGTTTCTAAATTTTTCAGAACGATTCCAGGTGTATTTCATGAAAAACGTTTAGCGGAAAACTTTCTTGTTTTTGTCAGATATGTTACAGACAGAAATTAGACACATTAAATGATCATTATTTCCCATGTAACTTTCGGATTTTTATTTTTTTTTATTTTCGTAACTTTTAAATTCATCTCTTACTTAAGTTATTATGAATGAATTCAATTGATTCGCTTAATTATATGCTGAACAATCCTTATTACGTTTTATTTGCCTAAGTATTTAAAATATTTTATATCGACTACCTCGTCATCACATTAAATTTTGACCAAACATTTACAGAGAAAAGTACAGAACATCAAAAATAATCCATATCGTTTTTGATTTGTTTATTTATTCATTTTTTTAAATTTATTCATTTGTTTTTTTTATCAAAATGTTATTCTAAAGTAAGGTTTCAGAAAACGAAATTAAGAATTAAATTTCATGTTTTGAAGATTTTTTTACTAACTGATGTACGTTGGTTTTTTCCATAAATCTCTTCAAAAATATTTCTGTTTTCTATGTTGCATCTTCAGTAAATCACAAATGAAAATTACTATTCAAGCCACATTCCTAACTAATGTCACTACCAAGCAGTTGCAATAAACCGATACTTCAGGAAGAACTTCTGCACATGACTCATTACAACGAGATAGGAATGGAATGAAGAATGAGTAATTTGAACGCGTTTATGATGTTATATCAAATTTGCCCGTCACGCCAGCTCTTTCGCTTTTCTGTTCGTTATTTTTAGGTTTCTTACCCTTAAACAAGAACTTATAACTAATAAAAATTTTTGAAGACCCATCGAATTTTGTTGTCGACCTCAAATTAAGATGAAATTTGCGGGTCAGAAGTCATGTAAACTTTAAATACAGCTGTCCCTCATATAACTCGTACCGCGTAGTATCGAAACCGGGTTATACGAGACTTTTTTATAAATAATTTTTTAATAGTATATTGAACAATAACAAAATCCAATCTTTGAAAATTCGTTTTATATCAAAACCGTTTGGTATTAAATTCAAGTTTTGTACCGTGTTATATCGAATGCGTGTTATAATAATCGCAAATTTCGTACCGTTCAATGTGTACGAGAACTGGTTACCGTAATGTTACACTGTACATTAAATGTTTTTCTATGTGACATAAGAAACATGGAAAAAGAAAAATAATTAGAGCTAGCAAAATCTGCTAGTCGCAAAAGCAGATTAAAAAATAAACCTTGAAAATTCGTGTCAAAGTCTTTCTCATACACTATTCTAGTAGCTTAGAAGAGACTACCTTGGTGCCGATTGGACCAGAAAGTAGTTGTTTTAATTATCAGGTGACAGATTGGGAGCTTGTTTGCATGAAAAATTCACGAAAAATGATACAGATAGGGGAAGGTGACCCAAAGCGTGTAGGTCGCCCAAAACGGGTAGGCCTTCGTCTGCCCCTAATGGTGTGTAAGCGGCGATGCATACGTATGTCGTGTTTACATGAACACCCCGAGTTTTAGTCAGCCCCAACGAAGCAGCAGTGGAACGGCATGGAGCAGCTAGGCTTAAAATTTAAAAAAATATATATACATTTCTTTAAAAAAATGAAGTTTTGTTACTTGCGATTAGTCGAAAAAAATCATATTTTTTTATCATCAATAATGTAACTTTCTTCTGACACTATCCATCTACGAACTACGATAGTCATTTCGTTTGTTTCTTTTTTAAATTTAAGGTTGTAATTATTGAAATAAAAAAGTGCCTTCAGGCAAAGGCGGGTTGGACGATGCTGGTAAAAGATTAAATCATATATTTGAGTAAAAACGACAACAACGTGCATAAAGTACAAATAAAGTAATAAAATAGAGTTAAAAACTCAGCAAACAGCTGTTTCGGGGCTGTCATATGCAAGCCCCTTCATCAGTGCATAAAAGAAGAACGAAAAGTCCATACAATGTAGATCGAACCACAAATGAATTCGGTTCAGTTATTTTATGAATGATCGTTCGATCTACTTTGTGTGGACTTTTCGTTCTTCTTTTATGCACTGATGAAGGGGCTTGCATATGACAACCCCGAAACAGCTTTTTGCTGAGTTTTTAACTCTATTTTTCTGCTTTATTTGTACTTCATGCACGTTGTTGTCGTTTTTACTATTTCCATAGTACAAAGTTTTCGACTGCTTTTTTACAAAATCATATATTTGTTTATAATTTTTTGACTCGTGTTGACTTAGATTGCTTTGGGCTCCTTGGTTGGTCAACGCGGGTTTTTCTAATGTTTGTAAAGTTTGATAGTAAATAAATATTGGGTTTGAAATAATACAAAAATTACACTTTTTATTTTGAAGTTCTAGAACCCTGCTAGGAAATAAAACCGAAATTTTTGCGATAAAAATCCAAAAACTACAATTTTCGAGCGTCCTTCGAAAACCTACCCGCTTTGGGCCACCCTTCCAAATTTCTTTACTTTTTTTTTTCAATGCCGACAATGACATAGTTTTTTCCCTATTCTTACAGGAGTGTAGTTTCGCCTGATTGATCTTAATTAAGAAATAGCAACTCAGTTTTTATTTTAAAAGATCATCCAGTGATTAATAGTGAGTTCTGCGTCGTTGCTGTTGATTTGTAACAAAGCAAACAGAGAGCTGCACAAAGCTTTTTGATAGCGTATTATAAATTTTAAAATTTACAAGAAACAATTGGTTAACGTATGACACACTAATAATCTAAAAATGCATCAAGTGTGACAAAAATAAATATACATCTATCTGGTATTGTTGTAATTATCTTAATACTACTAATAATAAAGCTGAAAGTCTGTGTGTCCAGAAGTCTGGTACGCGCATAGAACCTATACTGTTCGGTAGATTTACAGGAAATTTGGCAAAAAATTGTTCGTACCATAGAAGGGAGCACCTCGAAGCGATTTTTTGAACATTCGTTTTTCTTTCTTTTTCTATTGCGATTTTCAACCCATTTTACCGAGCAAAAATGACCATAACATGAACGAGAAAATTATTGTAACATGGGCGAGCAAATTACCATAGCATCGAAGAGCAAATTATTATAACATTGACGAGCAAATTACCATAACATCGACGAGCAAATTAACATAGCATATTAGCTACCAATTCATCATCCACTATTCGTAAATACACAGATGAACCAAATGACCTTTTAATTTTCTACTACGGGCAAAGCCGTGCGAGTACCGCTAGTAATAGCATAAAAATGAAAAAAAAAATGCTACATCATTAAGAACGATTTATAAAGCGTTTGCAAACAAGGAGTAAAAGAGAAAAATGTCTGCTGAGAAATACATCAGACAACTATTTCAGCGAGACAAGCAAATCAAGTACAGGTTTCATACATATAAAGTATTTTACATTAAAATTTTTTGTAATTCTAACATCAAACTTTTTTTTTTTTGGTCTGAATTGAGTCGTGTTTTGTTGAGACATTTATTTTCTGATACGTTAAAACGTATGAAGAAAAATGGGGTGCATGTAAACAATTTTTTTTCATTATTATTTTAAAGAAAAGTATTAATATTTTAGCTCAAAAGTGTTTCCATGGTTGAACAGTCTTTGAATTTGAGATTTTTTTTTAGAAAGCGTTCTTTACATTATGGTATTTAAAAAATGTCTTCAATTTTGCACATGTGCCTCTATAGGGGAGCACATATAAACGTGATTACAATGCAGCATAAGCTGCATACTGCATAAGAAAAAAATCTTTAATTTGAAACATTTACTCAAAAACCGATTACATAGACGGGTTTGTAACCATACTGGGTCAGTTTTAATTGTTCAGTAATTATGTCATCAAGAAAATATTTTTTCCCTAACATATAGCTACTCACTGTCAAATTTAAGTTTCGTATTGTGTTCTGATATACACGAAAAAATAGGGATATACACAAAAAAAACTTCTAATAAAAAGACTACATTTAGTACAAAGAATATTTCACCAAGTAAATATTATTCTAATTATATATTGCTTTTAAGCTTCATGGAAAGTTTGGTAAAGTAAATAATGGTAATTTAAGTAATCAGGCAGAGGTTGATGATGCTTCAGATTTTAACTTAAGTAAAATATTTTGTGCCTTTTTGTTCCATATGAGTATTTTATGCCACTCAATTGTAAACCAATAATTTAGTTTAAAAATGGATTGTAAAATAAAATATCATAAAAATGTATCAACAAATATCCTCATATAAATAATAGCAAATGATCGAGTAACCCGCGAGTTTCAACAATGAAACCCGCGCCACGGCATGATAATTTCATAATATGTTTTGGCAATGCTTTACATGCAGGGAAATGCGTTATTGTGACAAGGCTAAACTCAATCTGGTAAATTAACTGTTTTACTGGTAAGACAGTCATTTTAGGGAAATGAAGAAGAAAAAAAAGTTTTTGAAAAGTAATACTATTCACTGGGGTTAGGGTTAAAATTTAAAATATCAAAGTATCTCCAAACATGCAATTGCTTCGTTCAAAGGTAGTAGTGTAAGCAATTTTCACCCGTTATACCTTGACAGGCGACTTTCTAGTTAAATAATAATGATAATAATAACAAGTAACAATATATTTATAGCCTGATTATAGAAAATTATAATCATAAAAGTTTACACATGTTGTCCTTAGTTGTCCATAGATGTTGTGTTTACAAGTGTCCCTTCATCTGCCATACAACTAACTTGCAAAAAGAAAGAATTTTCAATTTAATAAGAAAAAATTAAATGTTGTTATAAAGTTCCTTGAATGTTTTTATTGTTTTGAAAATAATAAACTTTCACATTTTTTTTTTCTGAATTGCAAGAAAAAAAATGAACATTTCGATCATGCTTGTTGGAAATGACGTGACTGAACACAAGCAAAAGTACAAAAGTAAGAAAAGATACAGAAGTTTGATAAAAGAGACTGCGGTCTTCAACTTCCAAAAGAGAAAAGATAATTTAGCGCAATAGGAAAAGAATTTCGAAGAATTCACATCCAATATTTTTCTGATTTTGCCCATGAGAGATAGCATCTGATGGTTTTATCTATGAAATTCATGCGTTACATTTTTCCTCTAAAGCACTGGAATGAAGTATATTTGCACACACACACTGTGGTTTATTTATATAGTCATTAATTTAACTTTTACTTCCTTAATTTTTAAGAAAACTGTAAAATATTATTAAAAAGTTTAAAATAACAAAGTTGCAAGCATAAAAGAGCAAATTGAGTAAAAAATATGTACGTAAACTATAAATTTTTGCCGCAACTTATGTCTAGATTTTCCCAACAAATAACTAATATTTAATTTTTTCTGGCATTTCTTACACATAACAATAGCAATAATAATAATTTATGCTTTTGAATTTGTACATTATTTCTGTGAAATTAAATTCAAAACACTACTTTAAATTTTCATGCTTCTTTTCTTATCGTATATCTGAAAACGATGCTGAAAATTGTACTGAAATTTCCGTAACAAGTAAGTATCCATTAGTTTGCGACTTCTCTTGATATTTTGAAGTCAACTAGTCATCAGAATCATAAACTAGTGCAAATTTCTGTAACATTTGCATTTGAAATAGTAATAAATATATATTTTTTTCTTTTTTTTTACAATTAACTTGCGCTTCCATAGTTGACACTTGAATAACTCTCAAAAATGCAATTACTACATTTATACTGTACGATTTTATATAAAAATAAGATAATGTAGACATGTATTATAAAAAAAAAACCCTCTATTACAATATTAATCTATATTTTACCGAAAAGATTTGCTTAAGAAAAGTTAAACATGAAACTTCAGATCGATTCCAGAAAATGTAAATGAAAAGAATGAAAATTACAAAAAGTTCTTAAATTTATTTGAAAGCATTCGAAAATTTAAGGTGCATCTTGTTTCTCATAAGTAAAGCAACTATTTAAGAAAAAGAAAAACAATAAGGTAAAAATAAATGAGAATGACATTAAGCATCGTGTCATGGTAATAAAACAGTTGTGTAGAGAGATATCGTAACATTTTACTCGTATATCCTGCGCGTGTTGTGCTAAGCCTATTTTTTATGCAGATGCGAAAAACAGCATAATAAATAGTTCTCCCATATTTTTGTCGCATGTCATTGGTTTACATGATTATAACACTCTTCTGTTTTTGATAGTTATTTACTGATTTACACATTACATTGCCAGTGATCCATTATTCATCGTTCAGATTTTCAATAATTTGAAGTTGCTAAGCCAGGTTTCAACTTTGAAGCACTTGAACTGTCGGAGATATTTATGAAACACCGAATTATCATTCATTTGCGAATTTGGCTGTTTAAACATACTCATACAGTTAAAATATTTACACCAATCGAAAAAGTGTTTTTTTTTTTTTTTTTGGCGTGAAATTGAATAAGTTTGGAATTTTCAAGTTATATGGAACACTTTTTAGGAATTTTGAAATACAATTCTAAACCTTTAACACAATTTAGTCGTTGGCGTATGATACGATCTGAGAAATCTGATTCAAAATTTGAATCTCTGCCCATCGTCTATTTGTTAACGATTATCTGTTAATCGTCTATTTGTAAGCTTGCAATTAACTCAGGCAAAGCTTTACAAATAATTCCCAATGTTTGCTCTTGATTTTGCTTTTGCAAATAACGAAATTTAGTGGTAGTGATTGTATTGAAGAGTCAAGTATTCATTAAAAAGATATAGAAGAAAGTTTCATGATGCCCGCTATATGCGGCCCACATCCAGTTTGTTGACGGCAGAAATTGGTGTCAAATCAGCAGAAGTCAAATTTAAAAAAAAAAATTTCTTACTACTTACGAACCCCTAAATATTAGCTTTCGGTTACTTATTTTTATGTTAGATGTATGTGAAATATGACAGTTAAGTTAAAGATTTGTTCAATCAATTTCAAAATGAGAGTCATAATTTCCTTTAGTATTATGTCATACTAATTTCTAATTAATGTACTTTTCTTTAAAGCATATTTCTATGATTTATCCCCATCATATTGCTGTTTATATTTTTGTTACTTGGGAATGGATTTTGTTTTTAGATCAATTCCTCCATCAAATTAATGGTTTATGATTCGAAGTACTTTCCGTTAAATTTCTCGGACTTCTTTTCCTTTTCTATGTTTTTCAGTTTCATTCACCATCATTTATCAATACTTGGTATCGCTAATACTTTGCTTCACTAAGCTTGACAACAGAAAATAAGTTTTTCACTTTTTTCATTAAATTTGTTTCTATGAGATGAAATCTTCCGGTGAAAATCGCAACACATCAGCAAACAAAAATCAATCGAAAGTCGAATGGGTTTACGAGGCGTCTAGCTGAATCAGACATTTCTAGATTGGAGTTTTTATAGCTCGTTTTTTACACGTACTTGCAGTCTATGATTAGTTTTGTCCCAGCGCGTGAAGCATTGGAAATACAAGAGATACATTTTTATGATTATATTTTTCTGTACATTAAAAGACATTAAATCATTTTTATTAGCTTTTAGTGCACTTCTTCAGTTGTGGTACCAATTTATTTTAGAAAAGAAATTTAATCATTCAAAAAAAAAAAAGAATAAATAAATAAATAAATAAAGATAAATACAGTTGATCTCGGTTAATACGGAAAGTTAAATATCCACAAACTTCTTCGTATTGACCGTTATTCATAACAATTATGAATAAGTGAGGCAGTGAAAAATAAATAAATGCCTACGTATATTTTAAAATATTAGTACTAGTTATTACTGTTAACATGCACATTGTAATATAATTATGAGTATATTTAAAAAAAAAATAACTAATTTCTTAGAATTGAATGTTTTTGGAGAAGATTGAAAAAGGAAGATAATAATCGATAATCGCGGAACAGGTAGCAAGTCCACAATAGAAAATAAGCCTTTTTATTTCCGAGTAAATTGAAATATTCACAAGTTTACAAGTTTTATTTTATATGCAAAATATTTGAAAAGTTTCTTCTCGACACACAATGGTCCGTTTATAACGTCACAAAATGAAAAATAATTTGTAAAAAAAAAAAAGAAGTCAGTATTCATTCACTTGCAATTTGTACATTTTCAATGAAGATATCAAATATTTCTGTTAGTAAAAGGTGAGATTTTTAATTTAATGTAGGTTTTAAGCTTGATATTTGTAGTGTCATTAAATAGTAAGCTAAACTTAATGAACAAAAAGATCGTTTTAGCCCCGATTGCGTATTAAATGTGGTCGTATAAAGAGAGTTCAACTGTATTAGTAACTATAGTTAATCTACACTAGTAACATAAAGCTGTAGAATTTGTTTATTTGAACGCGCTACTGCTTGTATTAGCTA
Source organism: Uloborus diversus (assembly GCF_026930045.1). Lineage (NCBI taxonomy): Eukaryota > Metazoa > Arthropoda > Arachnida > Araneae > Uloboridae > Uloborus > Uloborus diversus. The sequence continues at coordinate 32,561,930 of NC_072735.1, forward strand.
TAATCAGATTTAATTTTATCGTATAGCTAGGATTAATGCTTCAAACATTTTATGAGACTCTTCTTCATAAACAACCTTGAAAACTTTATTTCATTGCTTATTAGGTCAGCAAAACAGTTATTCATTTGTGTATCAGCTTGACCCACGTTAGGTCAAGTTGATTCGTTTCATATTTTTTTATATGAAAAACTAGAAAGTGGCCTGTTAAGGTATGACGGCTGAAAATTGCTTCTACTCTTTTACATTTTAATCAAACACATTTTTGTTTGGTGATATTTTGATAGTTGAATTTTAACCTTAACTCCAGAGGATTAACCTTAAACTACAGTAGATGGTGTTAATAGTTCACCACTTTTTCATACCTTTTCTCTCCTAAAACGAGTCTTACCACCAATGCGATTAAATGACCGGATCTAGTTCAGCCTTGTCAAAATCAAGCCTTTCTGTGCACGGTCAAACATTACCGAAAAATATTACCAAATTATGATACCGTGGCGCGACTCGCGCGTTACTCGATCATTCGCAATTATTTGTGTGAGGATTTTCGTCAACTGAGGTTTCGAAATCAATATTTAATAGAAAAAATAGTAGTAGTAATGCATGAAATTTTAATTTCTTACGTAACATACGTAACAATTTTGGAAAAAAGGAAAATGTAAAAAGTAGTATATCAACTGTACCATTGTTTTGCCTACTATTTTATGCTGATCGTATTGTTCGTACCCCTTGTAAATAGAAAATTAATAAAATAAAACATTGTAATTAGTATTGTTTGCAGTGAGATTTTTGGGTTAACTTTTCAAATTTTGAAAAGGTTAAAAAAACAGGATAAAAAAAAATCGTTTTTTATATTTGTATCATTCTGGAGGTTACATTCTGAAGCTTTCTCTAATTTCAAAACATGTGAAGGAAATCTCAAACTGATTCAAAATAACTTTTCATTTGCCAAAAGAATAATTCTTAATATTTTAAGAAAACAAAATCTGTAGCAGAAAATATGTGAAGGAAATCTCGAACTGATTCAAAATAACATTTTATTTACCAAAAGAATGTTTCTTAATATTTTAAGAAAAAAAATCTGTAGCAGAATTTATCAAGAATAAAAATGCTTTGTCAGCTATCAGAAGTAAAAACTTTATGAAAGCTTAAATATATGTTTTTTCGTTCAATAATCAGGAGCGTAAAATTCTAGTCTTTACAGAGATATCTTGCTTTTCTTTGCTATTTTCTGCAAACAAAAAAAAAATTGTTTTTTAGTCAAAATTTTTCAGGAATAAAGAAGAAAATGTCTTTCTTTCCGTTCAGTATAAAATAAATAATTCTAATGTAAGGGCTTAAACATGACTTCAATTTTTTACGTGTTGGCGAAAAAATCTTTTAAAACCATAAAAGAAGCAACATTTTATTTCGATTTCTGATTAAAGTGACTTCTCCCTTACGGTTTTTTGGAGTATTTAAATTTTGTTTAATATTAAAAAAGATTTATGGCCTAGGTAAAAAAAACACAATGCAAGAGAGAAACTCCATTTTTTTTTTTTTTTGGTTAAATTTATAAGTACACGAAATATATTTACGTTTTTACGAAAGTTAGTTTATGAAGTAGAATTCGTTGGTACGTATAAGAGCATTAAGAATGTTTTGAGGTATACTTAGTTAAGTGCATTAAGATTATTTTGAAAATTTTCAACTAACTCGTTTTTACAAGAGCATTAAATATATTAACGTATTTACGTAAGTGAGTGTACGAAGTAGCATACGTAGTTACGTTAAAGCGCATTAAGGATATTTTGAAGTACATTCAGTTAAAAGGCAATTAGGTTATTTTATATATTAAAACATTTTAACTAACTTGCTTTCAAAATTATATTTATCTCATTTTTCTAACTGTAGTTTTGCAGTAGTGCCTATGCTGTTTATTCGAGAGCAAAAAATATCAAAGATATTTTAGCATCATATTGGGTTGATAATCAAACCTGCAGCCGCCCGCCTTCTCTAGTGGTCAGAGAAGTCTGACTGCGACAGGAAGGCCCGGGTTCGAATCCCGGCTCGGGCCTTGGACGTACTTTCTCTCTCCTGTCTTTTCTTTGTGTGAATGTGTTGTAATGCTGCGATTGGTTGCTCACCTTATAACCGGTTCCTTACAGCATGTGTGTACTGTAGAAGTCGGACTTCACACCAAATTACGGTACAGTTGAAAAAGTGAAGCAGCGCACCCCAAATTGCCAGCCTAGCTGGCACACGACAACAACAACAATCAAACCTGCATTCCAAATGACTTTTGTGGGAAAAAAACCAAACTGTTATTTACAAATATAATTTTAATAAAAAATGACTCGCTTTTTTAAAAATCTCATTAACTATGTTTGAAATGTGTTTTATATGTGTACATTCCATTTTGATCAGCAAAACTAGTTTAGGAAAACTCGTCAAAGTTCAAATAGTTATTGAAAAATGTGACAATTGCAACGGTTCAGAACAGCATTGGTATCATTCATGTAGGGATGTTTCTATAAATGATGTCAAGCTTTGAGAGGGGGAAGAACGTGTCGTAGTCAGGCGCAAAAATAACAAGAGCGTGGCGGGAGTGGAAACGTGCGGTTAAGTGACAGTTAAGAGTGTAAAAAAAGAAAATACGAAAGTTTCACTTCTATCGAGTTCCTTCGTGACAAACTTTTTTTTTTTTTTAAATTTTTTATAACGTGATATGTGACAAGGGTAGAGATAAGACGAAGTGTGGCAAAGAAGAGGGGATCAAATATATTGAAAAATCGTAGCATCATACTTGGACAGCCTTTTTTTTCTTTTTCTTTCTTTTTTTTTTTTTTTTTTTTTTTTTTGCATATTTTATTCGTAATGGTTTTAGTGAAGTGCAGCATTCAGTAAATTTTGCGTTTGAACTCTGAAGCTAAAAACTGTTGTTTACTTTTTTAAGCATGTGTTTGAAAAATATCAACACTAGGAAGCTATGGTCATTCAGGGTCGCTTTGAACCTGGGCTGAAACTTTGCACGGCTTTTTAGATTTTAGTACACTTCAGAAAAAAAAAATTGACCAGTGTTGCATGCATACAGCAAGATTATAAAATAACCTTGCCGGTATCTGTTTTTCATTTCACAAAAGAAAAGAAAGAAAGAAAACGGTTGGCTATATTGCACACACACAGTTATAACTTCTTCATTTAATAATTCAACATTTCTTTCAACAACTGTTCTTTCAACATTTACAGTTTAGAGCTACGATTAAATTTGTTGAAAGTTGCTTGATTGGCTTTAAACAGCTTGGTACAGAGCTTGTTGCTTTAATTAATAAATTCTGAAATGTTTTTTCGGAGCTACGATTAAAATTGTTCAAAGTTGGTTTGTTAGTCATATCTTACGCAGCTTATTACTTCATTCAGTAATTCTTTAGTTGTTGTTTGGAGCTACGATTAAAATTGATAAAAGTTGCCTGATTGACTGAATTGTACACAACCTCTTGCTTATTTAACAATTCTGAAGTTGCCGTTTGGAGCTACGATAAAAATCACTGAAAGTGCTCCTTCTGCATAGTAATATTCATGCAAAATTAAGCATGATTAATATCTTGTAACGCTGTGAAGTACAAAATGGAGTCCAATTTCAGGGAAATCTTGTTTTAGCTGTTCTAAAATTGCAATACTTTTATTAAAAACATTTATTTTGCATTTCATTTCTAATTTCACTTACTAAATGGCAAGCTAACTTTAAACCAGGCTGATACTTCATTTGAAATGTATTTAACTTTTCATTTTTCTCAAATTCGGATAATTACACAGTATTTTAGGAATATTTATTTTGCTTTATAACGACTATACGTCAAAACATGTAAAATATGAGAAAGACAACTTAAATAGAAATTGTGGCTCAAAAAGACCATGAATGACTTAACTCAAGTGTCAAAAGTTACGGTGCAGCTGTAACATATCCAACGTAAAATCTAAAATTCACTCTGAAGAACTCGGTCCTCAGTATAAAAGTACTGCTTAAAATAACCACTTTTTCTTTATGTTCTCCAACCGTTTGAGCAAACATTGTCTTATGGTCTTCTGTGACGCTTACTTTCTTTCCGGCTTAGATGGATACATTTCCAATCGATAACTCTACCAATGCAGCGTGGAAAAGCATTGTCTTAAGTGGCTGCTGTTACTTCACTGGAAAATGTTTCTTTAATATTTATCGTATAATGGAATCGAATGAAAAACGGAAACTCCGATGCTTAAATAAGATTTTCTCTGAAAGTGTTCCTTGGCCATCTTTCTTTAAGGCACAAAACTTTCAAATGAGTTCTGAATACGTAGTTCTTGAGCTCAATATTAAATTATTGATTCTCTGCTAGACTTAAGTTTTATGGTCAACCTTTTTTTAAAGGTCAACTAAATTTCTAAGGATTCTTATGAAACTTAATTTTTTTTCAGGTTTCTGTTTTTATGGGAAAATAAAGAAAAAATGGCTTCAATTCAAAAAAAAAATAAATAAATAAATGAAAATTTTACATTTAAAGATCAAAATAATAAAACTCTGCAAATGTTACAAATTTTGCCGGTCGAGTGGGGGAAGGGCGCTTAAATATCGTACGATATCAATATATATATATATTTTTTCATGAGCAAGGAATGTTACTAGGCAACCATTTTCACCCCAGATGATTTTTAAAAATATGGAAACTTTAAAAAATAGGGAATAAATGTAACTTTTTTCATATTTGGCGAATTTTCAAGGGCCTGATTGGTTATTCTAAATATGCTTTGGTTTCCAAAAAAATTTTACACGAATACTAGATGTCAATACATAACTTTTCCCATCACAGGCGATGAAAAGAAAAAAAAGGTGATGAAAAGAAAAAAAAAAGGCGATGAATGATTTAAAAAATTATACATGAGAAATTTTGTTAAAGAAATTAAAAATGGCAATTTTTACATATTTGGTGAAATTTCAAGGGGTTCGCGGGGTATCTAAATATATTTTGATTTTTAAATTTTTTTTTACACGAACATTTGATGTCAGTACCCAACTTTTCCCACCACAGGCGTTTTCGATTTCAAAAAAAAGTAAAAATCTACCCACCCTAATGTATAGTAGGGTCGGTTGGGGTAAAGAGGAACAGAGTTTTACTGTTTCAATTTTAGATCCATGAAGGAATTGAGAAAAAAACTACATTGTATCCTATACTACTTTCTCTGAGAGTAACTGGGTATCATTTTACTATTCTTTAAACCGACACTCTTAATCCTAATGTCACAGCAGGTTTAAGTGAAAGAAGCCTTGCGAGTATATCAACTGCTAACATAGTTTTGGCGGGTAAGAGCGATTCACAGTTCAAGATCATGGACACCAATAGTAAAAGGGGGGACATGGGGGGTATACCCCCAAATATTAGAAAAATAATGAAAAAACGATCGTTTTATTCTGCTCTTTTAAAAAAGATGTTTTAAAAAATTCGGTGCAGAATGAGAGTATAAGACTCGCTTCGATGACTCTCACTCCAAAAAAATTTTCGCGACGTAAAAAAATTAAAAAAAAAAAACTGTCTTGCGAATGTCGCACGTTGCATACGAGTTGAATCGCAGGTCTTCATTCAAAAAGGCATTCTTCTGGCTGATTCTTATGTAAAATAACCCCTCTTTTCCAAATATGACCACCTTTTAGTCATCATCCCCCCCTTTTTAGAATCTCCCCCCCATGATTCAGAGCCTTTTTTTTTTTATTTCGTGGGGAAAAGGGCATTACAATAACCGTAGACAATACAGTCTGAGTAAAAACTTTAAATCCAGTGCACTTTTTTGAGAAATTAGACACACCTTTTAATCTTAGGATCAATAAGTCATATGAGTAATAATTATTAACATTAAATACAAGTAAAAATACAAAAACATTTAATTGTAAGTGTTTCATTATCAGAAAATATTACAGATAAATATTTGAACCTGAGTAAAATCTTTAAGGGCAACATAGAAAAAAGCATATGAGGACAAAAATTCAAATATGTATAAGCTTGTGTGGGAACTATTTCTTCAAATGATTTCAAATATTCTTGTTTTCATGAATGAAATTAGTTTTTGACAAAATTCGGGATGTATTTTTTACCATTAATTTTCGATGGTGCATTTCATCTCTATTGATGAAGTAAAATGTCTCTCCTAAGCATAAACTCTTCTTGCTAAGTCACCCAATAAGTTCTCGATTTGGTTAAGATCTGGAGATTTAGTTGGTCATTTCAAAGTTTCAACATTTTTTACTTGGAGCATATTTTTTGCACTGTTACTCGGATGGATAGATGCATTGTTTTGCTGATATTTTAAATTTTCTCTAGCAATAAATTCAGCATTTGGTAAAAGATGACTTGGGAGGACATTTTGATATGCTTGTGACTTTATTTTACCTGAAACAAACGCAACTGAGCACACACCATTGTAAGCAAAGCACTCTCAAGTTCTGAGAGAGCCTCCATCTAATTGGCGCTTGTAGAATATTTCTTTTTCTTTTCGTAAATAATGCCAATAGTACTTCCGTCCGTTTGGCCCATCCAGACTCCACTTCTTTTCGTTAGAAAAAATTAGTTGTATTCATTGGTTATCCCAGGTCACGATTTCCTAGCTAAAGTTGAAACTCTCTATATTGTGCATTTTCAATAAATGAGGTTTAAGCAATTTTGCAGCATTAATAAAATTTCCACACCTTCTACTTGTGTTATATATCGTTTTTGACAAACATTTAAACCTATCGTCTGAATAAGTTTCCTGGTTGAGTACATTTCAGGTAATGTAATAATTCCCAAACTCTTCTTCCATGACGCGAGGACAAAGTTTTAACGGGTTTTCTTTTTACCCTAATTGTGTTTAAATCAAACAAAAATGTTGACTTCAGTCTTTGATCTTCCTATTTCTTCGCAATAGTACGTCTACTTATCCTTGTTGAAGAAAAAGCTTCAATCTGCCCTCATTCTTAAACAGTTAACTTTTTACCAGACGATATCGTAACAAGTAAGACAAAAACTTTGAAGAAATTAATCACAAAACTGCAAGTTGAAGGGTTTCCACAATCTTGTTAACTGAGGTGACATTTATTACAGTATAAGTGCTTGCGTTTTTTTAAAAATACTAGTGACCTTAAAGTTTTTACTCAAGCCGAAATGTTAACTTTGAATAAACCACTGCTTTCCTGGTTATTGCATGCTTTACAAATCCTGTCTGTTGCGTTATTTCTTACCGATGAACATTAATAATTAATAATACAATAATATTAAAATCCCTTTAATTTCATTTTCCTTTTTTCAAAGAAAATTATACTGGCCTTATTGGTTTTACTCAGGCTGTATTCTGAATGACTAGAGATGTGCAAAGCTCAAAATCTTGTGCATATGTAGCAAAAAAATAACTCTCCCCCTCCCCCAAATTAAAAGGGGGTTGCTTTTCTACAAAAATCGGTACGTGTACGAGGAAAATGGAGATCACATTCGGATTCAGGTGGTCAATTTGCAGAAGAATCAGCCGGAATAGCATCAGAAGGGTTTTTTTGTGCACATTGTTTTTGATTAGAGGATGCCCCCCATGTTTTTCTTTTTACTGCATATGCTCAAGATTTTAAGCTTTGCACATCTCTAGTCATTCATAATAATGTTTACGGTTATTGTAATGCTCTTTTCCCCCGCCAAAAAAAAAAAAAAAGACTCTGAGTCAGAAGAGGGGGGGGGAGAGATTTTTAAGGGGGCGTGGTGGGGGATAGGTGGTCGTATTTGGAAACAAGGGATCATTTTACATAAGAATCAGCCAGAAGAATATCTTTTTGAATGAAGACCTGCGTTTCAACTCGTATACAATGTGCGACATTCAGATGATAGGGTTTATTTATTTATTTATTTATTTTACATCGCGAAAATATTTTTGGACATAGGAGTCATAGAAGTGAGTCTTATACTCTCATTCTACACCAAAATTTTTTTTACAAACATCTCTTTTCAAAAAAGCAGAATAAAAAGATCGTTTCGGGATTTTTTCTCATATTTGGGGGGGGGTTACCCCCAAGACCTTCTTTGTGATCGGTATTCATGATCTTGAACTTTGAACCTCTCTTGCCACCAAAACTATGTTAGCAGTTAATATAAAGCTCCTTTATCCTCAAAAAAAAAAAAAAAAAAAAATCGCTCTAAAACTAAGGAAAATTGAAAAAAAACTTGAGGGGCCTTTAAAAAAAAAAAATTGGTTCGTATAGGAGAAAACGGAGGTCATATTCGGATTCAGGGGGTCATTTTACATCAGAATCTGCCGACGAAATGTCAAAAGCATTTTGTTGTTTTTTTTTTTTTTTTTTTTGCCGCACACATTGTAATTTATCAAATGTACTAAAATCAGTTAATTCAGATTATCAGACTCATTCTTCATTTCTGTTATCATATGCGTCTTTTGTGTCTTAACGTAATAATGTGCCTCTTTTTTGTTTAAGCTACAACAAATTACGTTATCGAATGAATTAATGGCCATTAATGTTTTGTTGAGCTCTTCATTAGTTGATAATGACTTCTAAGTAATGATTATCATAGCAAGCAGTTGTCTGCTAAACAATTAAAAAACAGGAGAGAGTTGCATTGATCCTTTGTTTAACTATTTGTCGTCTCGTTCATTAAAATACTTTTATTTATCCTTATTCCTATATTTAATAGAACATTCGTGGTAATTAATAAGAAAATTCATCTAGAATTATTGTTTTTAAACTAAGAAAAAATACTCATGGATATGCAGAACTTGTGATTTAATTAGTTTTGCGAAATTGGCATTTTGAAAAGAGCTACTTTAAAATATATATACAGTGGCTCCCAAAAGTCTTCGTACACCTACGACTTTCAACGAAATAGGTCCCAATCCATTGGTTAGAATTAATATTTCGGAATAGGTATTTAATTATAAGATCTATGATCAATTTTCAACAAAACTACATGAAAAGTTTTTAAAAAATATTAAAACTTAATTTTTTAAAAATCAAAAACCAAAAAGTGCCGCAAATTTTACCTCACAAAAGTCTTCGTACACTTTATAAAATGTCTATATATTATTGAATAATCTAACTTTTGATTAAGTTATTAATTAGTAGAATATCATACAGTATTCATAACACCTTCTAAACGTCTGGGAATAGATTTCATTCTTTTTTCTTTTATTTTTTTGCGTAATTTCTGAGTAAGTGTTCAACCACACTTCGAGTCTTACTGTTTCTAGCTCTATTTTCGTTTCAAAGCCGTATTTTCGTAATTTAGTCTAAAGATATCACTAAATATGTTACATTAAGTTCAAATCTGGAGATTGAAGGGATATTTTCTAAACTTTAGGACAATTTTCGAGGCACTATACGCAAGCGTTGAAAACCGTGTGCTTCTCATCGTTATCTTGATAAAAAACAAAGTTGTTTCTGATAACCAAATTTTTGGCTAAAAGTTTAAAATTTGTTTTTAAAATATTTAATGGAACAGCATGATTCATTATTTCATCAAAAAATTAAATACTACCAAGTCCTGATGCTGATATGCACCCACACACTAAAACACCTCTACCGTCCTGATTAACTGATCCAAATAAGTTCTTAAGATAAAGTTCCTAATTTTTTCTTCTACTTAGAGTTACACAACAATTTAACCAAAAATGTTGAATTAATTTTTATCTGTAAGTAAGACGTGATTCTAAAACGTTTTTAGCTTATTTATCATTGATTTTGCCGCAAAAGGAGTAAGTTTTCTGTTTTTCGCACGACCAAGAAAATTTCTGCGGGAAGAGGTACCATTTAATCCAGCAAATAAGAGAACTTGGCGAACAATTTTAGGTGAAAACTAAATGTAAAATGTTTCATTTAACTCTGCAGAAACTTTTACAGCACTCAAATGTGTATTTTTCATAAATTTTTTAACTTTAAATCTCCGATCACGTTTTGTCAACTTTGCCGGTTGACCTTTTCTTACCTTGTTTTTGGTCCGATTCCTTTCTTTAAAACATTTTATCAAGCACTTTACTATCCAAACAAATAAATTGACTAATTTAGAGACATTTCAAACCAATTTACGACAACTGTGGGAAAAAAATTCAAATTTTGAATGGTGTTTGCGGTTTTTTACGAATACCAACCATTTTACAGTAATAACACAATATTAAGAAATAAATAAACAAAAAATTAAAGCCAAATGACTTATAAGGGTCAACATAGTGCAAAAATATTAATAAAACGGCATATGATAATTTTAATCATGAATTTATTCGAAAATATTTGAGTGTACGATGACTTTTGTGGCGTGTTATTTCTCTGTTTCTTCGTTTTCTGACCCATTTCAAAAAGAAGATCCGTCAATATTTTGAAAAAACCAATGGGTTGTATTTAGAATGACATAGGAATGATGTGAAAAAATATTGGACTTCATATTCGAATTCAGTTTTGAGTTATTTTGGTTTTACTAAAAAATTTCAAAGTGTACGAACACTTTTGGGAGCCACTGTATAATAGCAGACTGTGAGAAGCAAAGGGATGTAAGTGGACATTTTCAAGTTTTGAGTAAAACGCGTTTAAAGATATTGTCCTAGGTAAACTTTCATCGATTTATTTTCTAAATCATGCTGAACAGCAGCACCTACAAGGGCTACTTGTACTATCTCTTACCACAAGACAGAGAGAGAGAGAGAACTTACTATTTGTTACTGGTTGTTATATCCAAATTTTTAATTTGGTAACTTACATCCCTTTGCTTCTCACTGCTTCGTATTTGTAATCTGAATATTGGTTTATTTATGTATTTATTACTTCAGCATCGACAACGCTAATGTTTTGTTTCTTTTTTAGATTCCATTTTGTTTCGTCAAATTGTTTCATTACTTGCATTTATTTATTAATTTATTTTTTCAATTTAAAAAAGTTAAAATAATTTTTCTTTTGACTCGGAGGTTTTGTCTGGGACAAAATATATCGAAAAGGAACTTTTCACAGCTAACATGTATGTAAACAAAATGTATTATTTAATTACTTAAAAGTATTTTTAACCGATCAAAAGTTATAGTATCCTTTCGAATAAGCATTGAAGACAATGCTTACAGATTTTAAATATTCCTACGGCACAGTAAATAATTCAGCAGTTTGGATTTACTAAACGATCACATGTATGTATATATTATGTGTATATTCAGACACCCATACAGATATCGCTTCTACGTGTTAAATATCGAAAAACGTCTAAGCAATTTGGTCGAAAATATTTTAATTGTTTGTATTTTAAATATTTTTTTTTTTTTTTTTACAAAATGAAGCAAACATTAAAATTGAAATTGTATGAATATTACATTTAAATGTTTTGTACTTTTTTAATTCAAAATCTAATGCCTGTTAAATGATAAAAATAAAAGCTGTACACATCTCTTCGCCAAAAGAAAGAAGAAAACTTTTAATCTATTTATTTTCTTTAATCACGTGAAATTTTTAATCTGATGCTTTATTTTTAAATATTTCCTTGAAATCAGGAAGAGCAAAATTAATATAAATCTATCAATGTGTTGAATGAAGACTATCTCAAAAGTAAGCTTTCCGCACTGAAAAGGGATTAGAAACGCTTGAGTGTAAAATTCTTGAAGGATCAGGAAGTTTAAATGAGCGTTCATAACACAGCAGTATTTTTCAGGATAAAGCATATTACGTTTTCTTCGCTCAATTTTTTTTTTTCCGAATATACTGTTCTCCTACAAGCAAACAGCTTGTTTTATTATATATTTTACTAATGTGTTGGAAATAAAAATTATTAATATAAAAATATGTATTATCATATTTTTCGACACGACTTAGCTCTTTCAGAAAAACAAAAAGTAAGCTATTTTGAACTGAATTGTAAAATGCAAAAAAAAAAAATAAAAAAATAAAAAAATAAATAAAAAATAATAATAATAAATAAATAAATAAATATGATTAGTATTTTATAATAATTAAGATTTGCCAAAATGGGAATTCAGAATTAATAATGCATATCAATCATGACTGCCATTTTTTACAAACCTAAGATTGAGTTTATAAAATTACCTTGGCCTAGACAAGAAACCTCCAGATCGTGTGGACAATTATTATAAAAATTCATTCTTTTTTTTCACAACTACTGTAGTGTGGCTATAATTAAAAAAAAAAAAAAAAAAGGCCGTAATAAGACTGCTGACAGAAGTGAAAACTCCAAACTACAAAATAAATTTGGTGTGTTTGGGCGGGCACGCGTGTGTATGTGTGGTGTGTGGGGTGTGCGTTTAATTTTCATTAAAAATTAATTGTAGTTTCAACAATTAAAATTTTATTGTTTGTAAATTCAAAATATCAGCAACAGTCTAGTTTTTACGTTTATCGGCAAGCCGAGCACCAATCATATACATTTTGGTACGGTTTACTTCAGTTCGTTTACACAGTAAAGAAAGATTAGGTAGGAAATATTTGAAAATAAATTCTAAGTTCGTATAATTCAGTTTCTCATGCATAAAAAAATTAACAATACACATACTAAACTTTGAACGTTATTAATTTACTGTATTTCCCCTCTTTAGCCGACATGCCGTGAGATTGACCAGCATGCCAGATAATTCGGAATTCATTTCGAAAAAAAAAATAATGGGATGAAAAAACATTGAACAAAAGCCCCAAATGCCGTTTTGTTTGCTCTGTTTTTGTTCATTTATACGTTAAACTATGCGATCTATTTTAAGTGTGATTTAAATCATATGCAGCTGAACTTGCATGATGATATAAAAACATTTTGGCAACGTGTACGAAATTTTCTGAAGCATTTTTAAGAAATAATCAATTAATAATTATGAGATTTAAATTTAAGAAACCTGATTAAAATTAAAATTAAAATTACATTTTTAAAAAAAAATTCCAAAAAATAATGATTTTTTTCTATTATTATAGTCTAAAACTGATACAATAGGTTTATGGTAACCAAAATAGGAAATAAAATACTTTGATTCGAATCTATTTAAATATCTTGTAAAGAATGCATCAATTGTAGTTTTATATCTCGTTGTGCTAAGATTGAAATTATTGGGCGTCGTTAAATTAAATTCTCTTCTGGTAGTTATCAAATTCTCGAAATGTAGTTAGTGGTAGATTTTTATCATCTGCAAAATTGATATTGAAATCCTCACTCAAAATCATTACCAAATCATCAAAGCTCCTCCCAATTTTATTTTGAAGTAGTAATGCAGAAGCGTCTTTAGAAAAAAAAAATAATTTTCTTTCAAAAATTCTTGTATTGCGTTCATAGACTTAGCCGGTGAAATATAAACAGCAATCATTACAGTTAGCTGTCGATTTGCAGAATTACATTTACAAACAAATGTAACACCAATTTCACAAACATTGTTTTTCCCATCTCAAAAAAAAAAAAAAAAAATCCCCAAAGCGTCTAAAGAAGATTTCACTTCAAAAATATTATATGAGCTTAAAAATGTTTTCTTCTGCAGAAGAAATGCCCTGCCCCGGGTGAGGATCGAATTCACGCTCACTCAGGAAACTGATTATGAGACTCACGCTCTGCTGACAGCGGTACTGAGGTCCGCAGTACCCAACGACAGCAACGTAGTAAAGGAACTGAGAAAAGCCGCGTCTGCGCTGTATTCCAACTGTCGGTGACGGTGTCTCGAAATGAATGGTTTTTACCCACCTCAAAAATGTTAAACACGCCTAAAATAGTTTCCAATTAAAAAAAAAGTCAATATCTTACAACAATTATGTGGATAAAGGGCTAGATTTTCGGGACGATTTGAGGGGGGAGGGAGTTGGTGGGGAAAAATTTTCGCTCTTTTTCTTATTTTTTCTATCTATCCTATGTTGTTTAGCCAAAAAACTTAGTTTGGTGTAGAGGTGGGCAATGTCGTTCTTTATTAATGATCCGTTCATCGGACGATCGTTCATTCTTTTGATCCGTTCATTCAACTCGTTCATTTGAACTACTTTGTTTATTTAAAAAAGTAGTAGGTGATTTCTCTGCACGACATACTCAGGTACATACGAATGTTTCATTAGATCAGTAACATTCTTTGAAGGAAAAATAACGAAAATCATCTAAAAGTAAGAAAATATGCTTATGGAAAATGAATAGAAAAACATTTCATTAGGTTTAGGGGAAGGTTGCCGTCAATGAACCGGTTCCATGACTAGACCGCGAAGATATTTCCCGTACCAGAGTCTGTGCAGATGCACAGAACACTGGATAAACATAGACACACAACAGACAACAAGGAGAGACAGAAATTGGGCATTTTGTTAGCAGCCTAAAAAAGTTACACAACACATTACTAATGGATACATTGGAAAATTGCAAATTATTTTCAATGATTAAAGAAAAATGACGAAAAAGGCAGAAAGTAAAAAGGTTCGAAATGAATATATTGTACTGAACTGAGAAAAAGGAAATTTGAGATTGATTGAGGGTTAAAAATTTGAAGATAAATGTAATTTTTTTGTAACATGCGATTTTATCACAGGTGCATCATTACAATGTCCCAAACTACACACCGTTCAAAAGAACGGTCGTTCATGTTTTAAGTGAACAAACGGATCCGTTCATTTTAATGATTCATTCCTTTTGACCCGTTCTTTCATTAACGACACATCTCTAGTGCGTTCCATAAAATATTTTTTTTTCTGCAACTGCACTGTATTCATACACATAGCATTACCAATAAACCATGTATAACGACGAAGGAAACAACAAATATATTGTTAGCTCAGCCGGAGTATCGGATAACATTATTTAAAAAAAAAGACTCACTTAAATATTAGGGAGCTTTAAAACTATCCTACAGTACCAATGAGAGCTGCAAAAAAAAAAAAAAAAAAAAAAAAACTCAACTTTTTTAAATAGGGAAAAAATTTGGCATGAATAATCCGTATTAAGAACCACTGGATATTGAATTTGATATAAGCGACTTGAAAGTCGTCAAACAAGATAAAAAACAATCCAAACCAATGAGGGGTGTTATAGAAAACACAGTGATAACCACAAAAGTGATACAGTACACTCCCGATTATCCGCGGGGTGGATTATCCGCGAATCAGTTAACAATCAAGAACATGTATTTTCGCAACAAAAATCAAATACCAATGTTTTTTTTTTTTTTTTTTTTTTTTTTTTTTTTTGCGAAAAATTGTAAATTTAAGCTCAGCTGTTTTTGTTTTATTTATTTGGTTATTTATATATTTGGGGGGGAGGGGGGCTTTCTTCATTGTGCATACATTTGTTTGTTATTGACGGAAAGTTCCGTTGTGCAAAAATACAAAATATTTTTACTGCACTATATATATTTCAACTCTTTGTAAAAAGTATTATGCATCAGTGCAGCCGAGTTTTAGAGGAAGGACAATTTTCAACCTTTTTTGTCCCTCATTTCATTTTTGTGGTTTCTCCGCGATTTTTATTATCCGCGGCAATTGTGCCACCCAATTCCGCGGATAATTGGGAGTTTACTGTAAAAGGTATTTTTAGAAAATAGTTTGGTGACAGAAAGCGTGAGAAGGATTTTAGCAGGTGCGTGACAGGAAGTGGAAAATCCAAATGTTTTGTTAGTAACCACAAGTACTAACAAGTTACGCAAAACATTACTAATGGATACATTGAAAATTGCAAATTAACTGCAGCGGTTAAGGAAAAATGTGGAATAAAGCAGAAAGTAAAAAGATTTGAAATGAATACATTGTACTGCACTGTGAAATAGAAAATTTTGAGATTGATTAAGAGTTGAAGATGAATGTAATTCAAAAAAAAAAAAAAAAACGATTTTATCACACTTGCATCAATACAATGTTCCAAACTGACCGCCGTTCAAAAGAGCGGTCGTTCATTTTTTAGGTGAACGAAAGGATCCGTTCATTTTAAGGATTCGTTCTTTTTGACCTTTTTGTTCATGAACGACACATCTTTGGTTTGGTGAAAATATTACCTTATATGGTCAATAAATTTAATAAAGTTTCATTTTTATCAATGAGATCCAAAATTCAATGATTTCAAGGAAAATACCCAAAACCCAAGATAATGGAGGAAAAGTAATTTATTGAATTTTAAACAATAATGCGTAATTGCTTTCGAATCTTGTAAAGAAAGTACTAAGTATATACATTAAAAGTACTATTTGGAAACCGCTGTTTCAGCCAATTTATATGAAAAATTCATACGTAGTTTTAAATAACTGCATATACATGGTATCACATAGCATCGATAAATTTTCTTTACTGAGTTTGTCTTTACTAGATGTATCGTGTTTTTTGAGCAATCACGACTGCAAAAATTGTTTTCATTTGACCGTCTTTGATGTCCGGTTCCTTTTTCAACCCCACAGCTCTCTGCAGGGGCGGACTCCTCTGGTCCTGAGCACTGACCCCAGGTAGCAGCTGCTTCTGGTCGGTGGCGTCCGTGTCCTAGACACACGCACGCTCATAAACACACGCCAACGTGCATACACACAGGTCTACGCACACCCACAAACCTACACATACACAACTATACACACGTATAACCGCCCAAGAGGAGGGACAGGAACCATTTCTAGAAACAAGCGAGTGGGGAAGTAACCATTGAGTAGGGTCCTGTCGCAACTCGTGATTGCGGAAAACATAATTTGAATTCAAAACTTCAAAATTGAAATTAATTTTGAAAATTCGAAAGTGTTTTTGCGCAGAAAAGAGATATTAATCATAAATGATTACACAAACAGGTACAAAACATAAAAAACTTGAAGTTCTGATAATTCAAGGTATTTTATCATTTATCTTAAAAGAAATAAGTAATCACTAAAACATTTCCTACTTGCATGCATTCAGAATATCAGGTGAAGGTGATACATCGATCTACCTACATCTGTCCTTCTTTTTTTAATAAAACAATTGCATACAAAGTTTAGAGTTTTCTCTTTTTTTTCCATATGTTTTTTCCTAAAAACGAGAGAAAACCTTTTTATAAAAAATACAAACGTATTGAGAAAATGGTATTACGAGCTAATCTTGTGAAAAATTGCATTTGCTTAATGTACCGAGCAAACACTCGCAATTCATGAAAATAGGAAACGTTTTGCGCCCTGGTGAAAAAAAAATAGCAATGCACTCACTAATTAAGAAAAGAAATAAAAAAAATGAAAAGAAAAAGAAGACAGAAAAATGAAAAGAGAAAAAAACAGAAACAACTTATTCTAGGCATTGTCGGAGATGACCTTTTTTCATCCGTCCAAGATGAAAAGATAACTAATTTATAAGGTTTACACTTCTTGATAAAACGCTCTTTTAAATAAAAATATGGACAAATAAAAATAAGCTTGCCAGTTTACAAACATAGCAGAAGTATCATAACTTTGATGACGGTTTTGCGAAACATCAATAAATGATATAGTTCTTTAAGGCAGTCAAAAATTGTAAAAATAAGCAAAAGAATTTAATTCAACGTGGTTTCCATAAATTTAAACTTTATTCTTTTCGGTTTTTTGTTTTTTGTTATTATTACCTGTTTATTTACTTTTTTATTTGTTTGTATATTTTGTAGCTTTAATAAAAAGGAGTAAACAAATGTTGCTTTGCCGTTGTTCCTTGAAATGTAATTGGTTTGCAAAAAATAAGAAAACGTTTGAGCTTACTAGAAAAAATGAAGAACCTAGAATAATAGAAACGCAAATTTTGAACATTCTTGTTTTCATCGAAGAGAGATAAATAAGTCCATTTTTTTTTCTAAAACAAAAAAAAGCAAAAACTATCTAACGAAAAAATTGGACTGCTGCTGCTAAAAAACATTTTCATGAGGTAATTCGAGGGAAATCTTCATTTGACACTGAAAGTTTTAATCAAAACGAATGGAAAGCTGCAATATTTGTTTCAGAAAAGGCTTAATTTGCACATAATTGTTATTAAAAACCACTGTCGCGGTTTCTAAAAATAGAGAATAGTGCTTAAATAAGACAAAATGTAATAAGGAAAAAAAAACTTCTATCGGGTCATTCTATCGTCACGTGCGGGGCAATCAGACTCCCTAACTTCACCAGCATTTTGTTATAGATCTTTATATTTTAATTAAACAGGAGTAAACTCATTATTTCTATGTCTACATTTGATACAAAGATACTCCTGTCACAATTCAATTTTCATTAAATAATTTTGTTACTTTGCTAAAATTTAATTTATTTGCATGTGTAACGTGCGGGCCTTCTGAAGTCAACATTTTGTGATTAGCTATAAGATAAAATTTGAGTTTTTGCTCTATTAATGTGGCAATGACGAAACAAATTGTATATTTTGAAAGCCAAGCTTCCAATGTGAAGGAAATATGTGTCATTTACTGAGAAATTATTATTTTAAACGTTGAAACATTTTTTGCATCAAGTCTTTTAACGAAATAGCCGCAAATCTGTACCGCACGTGACAGCTCAAATGTTTCATTAAAAAGCAATAATTTAAAAAATAATGAACAATTTTATACTTAAGAAATCACACGTACGTTTGTAAGTTATTAAGTAGCAAAACTTTGTTCATTAACCTTTTAGCGTATCATTTTTAATGAAATATATTAGTTATTACGTTATTGACACAGAGAGAGAGAGAGAGAGAGAGAGAGAGAGAGAGAGCTGACAGTTTTCCGTTAAACTCCTTCACTTATTAATATAATTTTTAAATTTATCTTTTTAAACTTGTTGCCTTTTGATACACTCACTGGCCTTTGAGATTTGCATTTGAATGTGTGCACTGTACAAGGATCTGGAGGGAATATTATGATATGGAACATGTTCTGCTGGCATTAAAGTGGTGTCCAGGTGTTCCTCGAGGGTAATCAAACATTTGATATACTGGCAGATCACCATACAATGTTACGTTTTTATCCTAATGGTGACGGACTTTCATGGGCGATAATGCAACTATAGTGCTGGCCAAATTATTAGACTAAGACTGTTTTAAAAACCAATTCTTTATTGATTACATACCTATAGACACATTAACGAACAGTGAAAAAATTATCTAATATTTAGTGTATTTAGTATGCATTCCCTTGTTCTTGATTAGCATTTTAAGTCCTTTTGGCATACTTTTCACAAATTTTACACAATTTCTTAACCTTTTAAAAAAGGAGGTAAAAAATTGCTTACACTCGCTAGAGTATATATACTCACATACACATACTCACTTACTACCTAAAACTAACTTTAAATATAACAGAACACACTAATAAAAAGAACTAGGGAACTGTTTAAGCTGATTGAGGTTATGTTCCTGGTAGGTAGATAAGCAAAGAACATAAACAAAGCAGACAGTGCTGCCACCTGCAAACATTAAATTATGCTAAAATAACGTAATAATCAGTGTGCAGTATGTACTGTACTTTAACAGTAAAATAAATAGTATTTTAGTACAAATAGTGTACAAAAGACAAAAAAAACCTCTTTAGTCTAATAATTTTGCCAGCACTGTATACATTGTGCTAGAAGTGCTGAAAATTGGTTCGCTCAGCATCAGTCTGACTTCCAACTCCTTCCCTGGCCACTGCATAGCCCGGATCTTAACCCCATAGAAAATGTGTGGAATATGGTGGAAAGACGCATTCAGCAGCACTTTTCTTTTCCGTCAAATTTACAAGATCTGAAAAGCTGCGCAATGCATAGTTCTTTGGATGTAAATGCACTCCAAAAGCTTGTAGACTCGATGCCAAAACGAATCAGAGCAGTTATCTGTGCAAAAGGTGGTCCAACAAAATATTGATCTCGTGTTTCTAATTCATTGGCCAGTGAGTTTATCATTTTAATTATGATTTACGGTATATATCTTTCTGAACCATAACTTAGTTACAGCATTTGAGTTAATGAGAAATGCAGAAGCTAAATACGAAAAATTTGCATCAATTACACTGTAAAAAAAAACTGTAAATTTTGAAGAAGTTATCCGTATTTTTTACAGAAAAAAACTGTTCGTAATAAA
Organism: Uloborus diversus; assembly: GCF_026930045.1. Classification (NCBI taxonomy): domain Eukaryota; kingdom Metazoa; phylum Arthropoda; class Arachnida; order Araneae; family Uloboridae; genus Uloborus; species Uloborus diversus. The sequence goes on from NC_072735.1 coordinate 32,581,884, forward strand.
ATACAGGATTTCTCTGTTTTTTTGAATCTGTAACCGGTTATACTTTGTTTTTCTTCGAATCTTCGAAATTTCGCCCGCGTGTTTGGATTTTGGTTCTCGTGCTCGAGTTTTTGATCTTATATTTATTTAAAGCGAGTAAGCCTTAAATCGTTTGCAACTTCCATTTCATTGCATCCTAATCAATATTTTATTATTATGATTTTTTGTTATCTGTTACAGAGGCTTATTCGGAAATTTACCTTTGTATACATGTATTTCGTAGTAGTATAGTAAATATTGAAATGTATTTCTGAAAGTATAGTTTCATTTTTTAATCTTCATAAAATAATAAATCAGCTTGAATAAATAATAAAAATACGGAAGAGTTCTGTAAAATAAACGGAAGAAAACAGGCGTCCTGGCTGACAGTTTTTTTCTGTAATTTTTACGGATTTTTTTTACAGTGTAAGAGGAAGAACAGTCATAATAACATTGTGCCATCTATTTAATTGCGTGATATTAAGTTTGTTATTATTTAGCTTCAAAAGCAAATGAATAATATTGATTGTCTTTCCTATACCATACATCTTTGCATGTTACTTTATCATTACGTGAGAATAATCCACACTTCTTTCCAAACTTGCTTGAGAAGTGATGAATGATGGGTAATTGCGCAGTCTTGTTATTGTTTTCTTCTCTCGTTTTAGATTTTCTATTCACACTGCAAATAGAAAATAACATCACTTTTTTATGCTATTGAGACTCATATTTGTGAGTTGCTGAGTAATCTTCAAACGATTGAAATGTCTTTAAAAGATGTGCGCTTAATCTAAAAATGTTAATAAAATTCTTTAAAATTAAAAAGTGCTAGTTGTTTGCACGGCTCAGTTATATCCTACAATGTTTGATAATTCTACATTTTCTCCGTGAACAATACTTTTTAAATAATACTAAATCTATTTATATTAGCTGAAGCCTTTACGGCAGACGTCAACGTTGTAATCTCTTTGGGGCTTGAAGGCCGTGATACATCCAGGTCATTTTGTCCTGACTTGCCTGACCTGCAGGACAGAAACATTATGGATAGGCAGCGGTATAAAATCCCAAAAAATATTTATATCGTCAAAAATTTTTAGTTTAGGAAAATATTTTTGAACTGTTTATGGGAAAGCGTTACGGAATGTAACTCTTCACTTTCAAAATCGCATGTTTTTCTTTGATAAATCCTTTTGCATAAATCTGCACATAATGTAGTTGTTTTTGTAATTAAAATTTGACATACTAATTTCAGAAAAAAAAATTGTGTAGAAACAAATGTGTTTTTAATAACATTTTTTATAGTCATGCGTGCGCATATTTAAAAAAAAATATTATGCTACAATACTTCAAGTTGTTTTATTATTTGGTATCCGATTGGGAAATTGTCTTCATTTAATGTCATTTATTTATTTAGTGTTTTTTTCCTTTGTAATCTTATTGTATGTTGAGACATTCAGCGGGATACGGTGTGTCAGGACATACTCTAGCCTTGAATGCTTAAACTATAAAAATCGTCTGCGAGACTTAGCAGAACCACTCAACTCAAAATAATAACAAAGTGTTCTTTTGTTTTGAAGATATTGTAATCTTCAGTTTTTAGTTAAAGGAAAATATTTTGTCTTTTTTTTTCTTTTTTAATATTATTTGCCTCTATATTGTTGGCCAATTATTTAATAACAAAAGAATTTTAAAGATAAAAAAATATAAAGAAATAAATAATTAATTAATAATAATTAGCTAGAAATTATAAAATGATTGCTGCAAAATAATAATTATAAATATATTTTTTAACACTTAGTATGTGCCCACACTAATATTTATATTACAGAGAGAATATGAGAGCTGTTCATATATGCATTACATGTTGTGTTCACAAGTGCCCCCGTAATCTATCTGAAGAATAATTTTCGAAAGTAAAGAATTTTTAATTAAATTACATTATTTAAACATCGTCATAAATTTTCTTGAGTGTTCATACTATAGTTTGCAATAATTAAGTTTAGCCTATTAGTTTAAAACATATTTTCACGTGAAGAATACAGAGATAAAATTACATACAACACTTGTTAAAACAAAGAAGTTGTCAACAAAGAAACATAAATTGGCTGAGTGTTTTAAAAGTTTGGCTAAGAAAAAGAAGTTGTACTGCCATTACTCGAGAATTTTCTAAGATTTTTTGCTTGATGTTATCCTAGTAAAACATACCATGCTTACATATGCCCCTTTAACGTAGATCGTTTCCTGCATGATAACTTAATAGTATTTTTAGTTAATCACAGTATCAATACATTTCAACTATGCTAACGTTTAGGAAATAAAATTTTAATTGCAAGAACTGAAAACCACAGCTTTTCCTATTGGTTTTATTTTAGGAAAAAATAATTCCAAATTAACATGAACATATATTTTTTTTAACTAAAACTGTAGCTTAATATTACAACAAAACTTATTTGAAAAAATAAAACTGAATAGATTAACTGCATCAAATCATACGAATATTTATACAAATTGCACCCATAAATCCCGATGCATTTTTGGTTCTATCCAACAGATACAACGCGATGCTAAAAAAATACTTTTTCATCCCTAAAAAATACAAACTGTTACATTCAAATTTCATTGACATCTAGTTCACTAATGAAACTGTAAAATCTCTTTTCTGACGTGCTGAGTACGTATTACTCTATCATAATATCAAAACAATCCAGGCATCCCCGAGAACTTGTCTAGGATATGATGACTGATGGGAAATGTTTCCCAGTGATGAATGGGAAAAGTCGTATTGATCACTTTTAACAATTTGTTTTAGAGATATCAATCTCTCTAAGACTATAGAATCTGTTAAAACTGGCCTAAATGGCTCTATTTTGGACATTTCAGATATCGCATTTTTTAGCCTACTTTCTCCAGTAAAAGTCAGAGAAAGAAGAAAAAAGCATGAAACAAGGCTTAATGCATCTTGAAAATTTATCGAAAAACAAGAAAAAATAAAAATAATTAAATACATATCGAAAAATTAAAAAATGGAAAGTAGGGTATTGAGATGGGGAAAAATGTCTGTCGGTCTGTCTGTCTCCCCCCCCCTCTCACCTAATAACATTTGAGTGAATAGTCCGATTTTGGCGGACGCTCTGTATGTCGTGCGGAGAGAGGACATGCAACATGCAACGTTTTTTAAATGAACGAAGTCGTTCGGAATGAACGAATTAAATGAACGGATCAAAAGAATGGATGATCCTTTGATGCACCGATCATTAAAAAGAACGATATTGCCCACCTCCAGTTTAAAAGGAGCTGCTACTTTATATCATTTTGTATGAAGAAGTTTTACGCATACACTGTAGCCATTTTTAGTTAATTAGATATTTTGGAATTTAGAGATATTTACAGTTTTAGAGCAAAAGGGAACGGTAAGAGCATTATTAACGGTAAGAGCATCATTTTAACGCATTTTAGAACCTTTTACATTTTCATTTTCCTACAGTTTCATTTTGCTAGAATGAAAATGATTCTGATTTTTCGTTTCGTTGCTCAATTATGATTTGTATTGTTTTACATTATTCTGGTTAGTTTTATATACTTTTCGCTTATTATAACACGTTTGGTGATGTTCCCTCAAGTGGGACATTTAACCTGTTGGAGGGAGGCTAATTACATGACTGTCAAGGTAATATGCACCAAAGCATTAGTATCCACCCTCCCCTCTTCCCCTGCTTTTTTTGCAATAAAAATTTTATCTCGTAGCTTTTGGTCTTGATAAATTGTACATAGCATCGGATCTACATTAGGAGAGACAAGAGGTAATATCTTTTATTTTATTTTAACATATTTTTCCCTCATATTTTGGCTTAGGTGGGGCGCGACTTACTCAAGCAAAAGTATGCTCCCTACTTTTTAACCCTATGTAGTAATGGTGAATTCTCCTAGTACAAACTTGCAAGTCATTTTTTTTTTTCATTTCTTCTGGAAATAATCAACAAATGAATGATTTACAAGTATTTCGGAGGAATGTGAAGATTTTATTTAAATATTATTAAACTATCAACTCTAAATTTTATTTAATTAGAAGTGTTTGTATCTTCTATCGAACATAAATTTTCAGCAAAAGAGAAGCACTATTTTAAAAAATTGCAGCTGCATCGTTGTCACTTAGCCAGAGAAAGAAATCTAAACTCATGCACTAGCTTTACTTAAAGTTGGAGCATCTTATCGTTGAAGTCATTATACGTAATTAAGGGAAGTTATTACATTCTTGAGGATTACTATGCGCATATAAAGCTATTTTTATTAAATACGATGCTTAATAAGTATCATAATAGGTGTTTATGTCTAGCTGGATGCTCCACCGTTTGACTTACAAAATCATTAAAATAACAGCTTCGTTGATTTCTACACCGAACAATGACATTCATTCAGTGAAAATACGAACCCTCTTTTATAGTTGCATAATTATCAGGAATATATCTACATACAGTGTATTAAATGAACGATGTTTTGACTTAAATATCAACATCAGACAATGATGATATAATCGGAGCAAAAGAATCATTTTTGTAAATACGCGTAATGAAATGCCTAAACGTGTAGCAGACTAGCCCATTTGCATCATAGGCGTAACCTTTAATGTCAAAACTCCTTAAACATATAAAGCTAGTTAGAAATAGAACACGGCTATATTCGTTAATGAGGTATGTATTATACATTAGTCCTATTTTCATTGAAAGCTTCTAAGTATTGTTGAGAGTGTTTGTTATACAATCTGTTAAGATGTCGGATTCTAAACAAATGAATGCTTTAAACCTATTCTGCAAAAGCTCCTTAAATCAGCGTGTTTCTAAATACTGACGGATGGACGGATGAAACATAATTAGAATCTTATAATACTGTTTGTAATTTTAATTTTTGGCTTCATCGAGAATGCAAAGTAAGAAGCGGCAAGTTGTGAGTCATTCATTATTATTTAATTAGTATATGAAATAATATATTAACTACGAGAAGGATTTTCCGGTAAAGATATCGTCTTCCTGTTATTTAAAGAGACTAAACTTCAGGAAAATAAGATCACTTTCATCCAAAAGAAATGAAATTTGGTTCTGCAAAATGTGTAATCCAAATTTTATCGCTTCAGGTAAAATAATAATAATAGTAATAATATATTATTATTATCATTATTTAAAAAAATATTTCATGAAAACGAAGTTGAAACTAGAAGAAAAGGGTTTTCAGTTTTCAAAACTAAATAATTCTATGATATTATTAAAAGAACGGTACTAAATAGAATAAATAGAATGTAAGAGTATTTTTGGGATGGAATTTCTTTTCAAACCACTTCTGCATTTTTACAAAAATTTGCATTGAATTTTCGTGATTAAAAAAATAATTGAAAAGCAGAGGGAGTCCTACATAATCCAATATATAATTTATGCTAAAAGAAAATAGTCATAAAACGTATTCTTATGAGCTAATTAGATACTTGAGTCTATCAAGAATTTATTATATTTGCAGTTTCAAACTTCAACATTATAAGTTTATGTTATTTAACAAAAACATAGCTTCTGTTAACCATTTTCGTTTTCCAAAAAAAATAATGAATAAATAAATAAAATAACTGCCTTGAGATGCAAAATATAAGAAAAGTAAAAAGAGAAATTCCTTTAACTCGGATTTTAGACTTACACATACAACGGAATAAATGGATCCATTCAGAGTAAAATGAACTAGATTTGTAATTTTTAGCACTTCAGGCAATTTTGTACCATAAAACTTTTTCTTTAAAGTTTTTGAAAAGGTTAACCTTTAACAACGAAACATTTGTCATTACTTCCCTAAATTATGAGACAGAAAAAAAATAATGTAGTATTTGCCACAATGGCTATCGATGAAAATTGTAAGGGAAATTTAACTTTGAAAATATGCTGTTAAATTAGAGTTTTGAAATATTTTTGATTTTATTTTATTGCTTAATGCATCTAGTGCCTCGAAGTAAAACGTCTGCAATGTCAAAATCGAAATTTCTTCAGAGCGCCCTCTACCGCAAAAAGAAAGCATTTCCGTTCCTGAAATAGGGCTGTTTCCTTCAGTTAGAAATACTACTTTTAGTCACATGATAGAATCAGTAAAAAATTTAAAAAAAAAAAAAACATGGAGCGAGAAAAAATTACTTACGCTTAATTTTTAATCGAAACAAAGTCTTAATTTTTAATTATTTTTTTAAATGTCCGATTTTGAAAATAAGGCGTGGTCGTCACTAATGCTGCTTTTTGGCGCATCTGTCTACCGCGTTTCTACTTAATGATAATCAAGAAGAGAATCAAATATTGCGCTCTACACTTGCTATCAACCATATTGCTGCCAGTACACGTGAATAAAGATGCGAATTAAATATTGCGCTCTGTGAATGGCATCAGTGAATAGAATTTCATCATTTGTTAGGTCATGTTCAGAAGCGTAAAAACTAAATGCGCATCGATTAAAATATTTTACAAATTTAAATTTAGTCAAATTATTTAAAAAGTGGTCAGATCCTATGTTTTTAAGCATGCTCTTTCAGAAAAAATTACTTTTAAAATTTTGGAAACGACCCCAATTATGCAGGAATCGGCTTTGTTTTACATTCCTAAAAATTAATACTACTAAATAATTTGTTTATTTACGTATTTATTTGTTATTAATACTTTTCTGTAACATTCCATAAACACCACTTTTAAGTAAATTGACCAGTATTTTCTTGTCAACTACCTGATTCTTAAATCACACAAACTGTTCCAATAACTAGTTTGACAATGAAGCTATATATAAATTAAATATTTTTTTCACATTACCTCTATTTGCCATTTTTGTACACAAAATTATTTTTATCTAAATATAGCAACTGAAATTTTTATTAGACGTACTTGCTAAAGAATGAATGAACTGCTAGGTGAGACAATAATACATCATATTAATTAGACATTTTGTTTGCAACAACACAGTTCAAACTCTATCCTTTTAAATACGAAAACTTAAGAGTTTATGCCCAAAAATAAAACCGAACTATGGTAATTATTAAACACGCGTAAAACACTTCAAAGGAGAAAATTTAATCTTGAATGAATTTTCATTTCATTAACTATTAATATTTCTCTTTTATATATTCCTCCCTCAAAGAATTCCTTGATCTATAAAGCTGAAAACTTTAAAACGGAGTTAAAGTCAAACGGAACTAATCAAGTAAAGTAAATAAAATTATGAAAGGAAGAGCAAAACAAATTGTTTTGAACGAGCAGTATAAAAGAGAAAAATAATTACAAAATAAAGGGGATTCAAATCATTATCTTTGCACTTTTGTGTTTTGAATTCGACTTAATGCGATTGAATTAAATTTAGTTGATTAAAACAAGGTGAAGGAATTAGTAGGAACTACATATTAATAGATTTAATTTGATTCCTGAAACACATATCAGTCCAGCATCAACAGAAATAAACGCGATACAGGAAACACAACAAAACATATTTGAATCAACACATTCAAAGAAATAGGATTTAGTAGCAAAATAAGATATAAAAGATTGTGTAAACCTTTCAAATTACAATGGTTAAAGTTAGGCTTCAAAATTACCGTTGTTAGTGAAATATTATTACTCTATTACTTTACTTGAAAATAATACAAAATCAATAGCAACACTTTGTTAACACTGAAAGATTTTTTTTTAACAATCACGATTGCTTATTGTTCTCACTTGACTGTTTTGATGTCCTATGATTTTTCCCCCGCCTCCCTCTGCAGCACCACCGTCTTCCGACCGCCTCACGATGCTGCTCCTATAAGGAAAACCTTCTCCAGGTTGCGTCACTTGCATACACACACACGCATACATACACACACATACGCACACACATACACGCACGCACACCTACACATACACATACGCACACACATACACGTACACACACCTACACATACACGCACACACACCTACATATACACATACGCACACACATACACGCACACACACCTACATATACACATACGCACACACATACACGCACACACACCTACATATACACATACGCACACACATACACGCACACTAACACATATACACACACCTATACACACAACTACCCACACATAAACATACCCCCCCCCCAAACAAACACACATGCCTACACACACAAACAAACATACCCCCCCCTCAACACACACACAAACACGCACGCCTACATACACACACACTCGGGATTGCGAAAAACATAACATGAATTCAAGATGTCAAAGTTCAAATTATGTTTTTTTTTTTTTTTTTGAATGTCGCTTAAAAAAATATTTTAACATTCAAGTATACTCTGAAGAAGGATTTTTAATTTCAAATTTCTAGAATGAAAACAAATTAATTGTTTAAAAGTTGTGTTTGTACAAAAGTTTTCTTAAACTATACGGCTGTAGACGTTATTAACCTGCTGCGAAACATTGAAAGAATACAAGCAAATTGGGGACGAAGTTTTGTTAGCCTAAACATGAAATTAGCTGTCGCTTTTTGGTTTTAAGAGACATCAGTAATTAAAAATCACTTATAGTTGTAGTATCACAATATTTTTTTTTCCTTTTTTACAGATGGGTTATATTAGAAATAAGTATTTGCATAAATACTCGTACTTACAAATATTTGGTTATTTCCTGGAGTATGAAATGTTGCAGTTCTTTCAACTAGTAAAAAGGAAAATCAAATTATTATGGCTTAGTGTTTGAGGTGTAAAACTACATTCTAACTGTTACCTACTGCAAACATACGTTAATTATTTTCATACAAATTTCAGGAATTAACCTTAAGAATTCCTAGCTGACAAAGCATTTTATTCTAAAGCTCATGTGACCTTGTTTTTTTTTTTTTTTTAATTTTAATTTTATTTTTTTTATTTATTTATTGATTCATTTCATTTTTTTATCTTTGTAAAAAAAAAGCCCTCAAGGAGTTTTATACTAAATTGATTTCTATAGTATGGTGTTCTTTATGTTTTAAGATAAGATGAATAGACGTTGCCGAACATTTATATTTAAGTTAATTCATGAAACAAAATAACATTTTCAACGTGTAACTTGTACTCCAAATGCATGTATCTAGAATTTAGGGTTATTTTTTAGCATTTTGTTTAACAATAAAACAAAGGTTTTAGTTTGAAAGCGAATAATCTTTATGTAGAATTTAAAGTTTCTTTTAAAGGTCACGTTATAAGTAAGCTTGGAATGTTTCATGAATGATTTATTTTTCAATTTCGCTGCCCAGAAAGAACTGTAAATTCAACAAAAAAAAAGAAGAAGAAGAAGAAAAACCCTTGCTTTGCGCAAAAGATTTCCTAAGATTTCCTAAAAGTAATTCTAAATTTCAGGAAATAATGTAAAAAAATAACTTTAATAAAGAAGCCTTAATTATTTCCCTCCAAAATTAAACTTTGTGATACACAGAAATATGTTATACTCATGTAAATACATATAGCATTTAAACTTTAGTTTAGATGAAGTTGTTCTTTTTTATTAATGTTCAAATATTTTACACTTTCAGCCTATTTATGAGAAATACTTCTCTAATTCGACAGAACTCCAAGAGGTGGATAAAGGAACTAGATATTTTGAAGAAGTTCAAACAGTATTAAGAGATTTTATTACAAAAATACATATTTTTGAGAGTACAGGATATATATATATATATATATATATATATATATATATATATATATAGGATTCAAATAAAATGTTCTGTGGTATATGTGGGTCTGTAGGAGAACTTTTTATCAACATGACATTTTGAGTTTACAAAAAAAAGGGTTTTTCGATACACTCCAGTGTCTACGACACCATATTATCACTTTAGAGCAGAGTTCAGAGATTTTTTTCGTTGTTTATGGAACATCCAGAATCTGTTTTAGTGTTCACTTGTCTTTTTTTCTGTTTAGTTTTCATCTGATTTTTTTTTTTTTTTGAAATGCTGTGAGAAAACTACAAAAATGTCCAGCTCAACTTAAGCTTGTTGGCAGAAACAAGATAAAGCACTCCAATGATATCGCATAAAATGCAATACTTAAAATAAGAAACATTTTAAAAGCAACACATTAACGTGCTATGTTTACTTATTAAAAATTAAATTCTATAACTGCTTTTCTAACTAAGATGTTGCAATACTCATTTATACAACGATCGTTTCTATGATAAGCGTGTTACAAATTCATTAGAATGTCTCAAGGTCTTGCATTTTTTCAAAAGAACACTTAATTTAGAAGTCATAAGGGATAAATATATAACTTAGATTGCACTTGTTTCAATGAAAAAACGCAAATTGATATACAAAATATGTGGATTTTTTATAACGGTTTGCAATTGCTTAATATTTGAAACAACGCTTTACTTCCGCGGCATTTTTTTTTTACTTAAAAGGCACTTTAACGTACGAATGCTGCATTGAACTAAGCTAATGTCTCTAACAGTAAAATTGTGAACTGCCTCACGGAATCGCAATTGAAATTTTGACGTTGTTTTGCCACAAACATGTCAAGCATTGAACACTAACCGTCTCCATTTGCAAAATATATGTGAAAAATACAACTAATATTATTTCAGAATGAAAAACAATATGAAAGATTGGGTAATTTGACTTCAAAGCAACTGCAGCCTTTATGTCACTTTTATCAAACTTACTTTACTTGTAAATACAATATATAATTACTATTTTTATAATAGTTATTATTTTCTTTTATTTGCTTAATTTTGCATTCAATTTCAAAATTACTTTTTCAGCAATGGAATAAATTATATTAGATTTGTTAACTGGAAATACAGGGCCTGATTACTAAATAGGCCAACTAGGCCGTGGCCTACGGCCCCCACTTTTCAGGGGCCCTCAAATTGCTATTTTTTCAAACCAATTCAAACCAATAGCTAAAACTGTCTTCGCAAATGTCTAAAATTGTAAGGGTTGACGACACAGGGGCCCCAAAAAGCATATGGCCTGGGGCCCCCTAATATCTTAATCGGGCCCTGTGGAAATAAATATTCTTTCAGTAGAATATTTCGTTTTTTTTTTTTCTTTTTTTTAAAATGTGTTATATCTGCTTTGTCTAAAATTTATCTCTCTAAAAATATGTATAAAGACGTCCTTTACATAATACATTATGTAAGTATTACATTATACACATATGTATAAAGACGTCATTACAATATATTGCTGTTAGTAACCTGAATTAGCATTGTTGCAGCTTCTAATGCACCCAATTTGTAACTGTAATGCTAAAACTTATATTTTGAAATGAAAAAAAAAAAAGCTCAAGTGTTTGAAGCGATAAATTAGTAGAATTGAGTTTTTATACTGATATTTATTAAAATTTTAATTGTTTACTATCCACAAGAGTTTTAACTACTTATTCCATCCTTAGTTTCTTGAATGCTTTAACACACAATTGAAAACAAACATTACCAGCATTCCTAAAAGGATTGCAGCAGTAAAAGATGCAGGATGTATACGATTGCAGTTTACGTGTCAGAATATGATTACTAGTTTTCAAAGTATGACAGATACAGCGAAGATGGTTCGCCAAAACATTTCTCGTTCATCACTTTCAAACTGCCCATTTTATGATGGAAAAACAACTTGAAATATTACTTTCTCTGTAAGTGCAATGTATGTGATTTGTTTTTAAATTTTTAGTGGTTTTCTGCTACTTTTTTATATAGGGGAATGCGGAGTGAAATAGAGAGGCAAAGTGAAATGGTGAAATAATTACTCTTAATAACTTTTATCGCTACCTATCTGGCAATATTTTCATTATGTTGTAACACATACAGGCTATTACAGTATGGAAAAAATTTCTCCTTAAGATCAAATCGTATGATAATACAAGCACTTTTTTTAAAAATTGTTACTCAAATTGTAAAATTTTGTTGTAAGTCAAAAAATATTTTTGTTATTATCAAATGAGGTAGTGAGAAGCAAAGGGATGTAAGTGGCAAAATTTAAAAATTGGAGATAACCAGTACAAATGGTATGTGAAACCCTCTACTGTCTTGGGGCAAGAGATAGTACTAGAAGCTCTGGTATGTGCTGCTGTATAGCATGATTTAGAAAAATAATTCAATGAAAGCCTGCCTAGGACGTAATCTTTATACGCATCTACCTCAAAACTTGGAAATGTCCACTTACTGTCCGACCACGGATTGTATGGGAAGACAAACATCCGTTTCACAGCCGGAAATGGACGAATCTATTATTTTTTACTGATGCCAGCTTTTGCAGAAGCAGAGTCTCATTCAAATAAGCGGAATAAGGGCATCAAATTTTTACTTTTCCCCCTTATTCACATTCGTCTTATCTGGACGTATTAAAATTCCATGCAATCCGTGCTTGGACAGTACATCCCTTTGCTTCTCGCATCAAATAATAAATTTCTCGTTTTTAACATTTTAAGTATTAATTAAGACTTATTGTTATTCAGTACAGTACTTATTAAGTTAATATTTAGCTCTTTCATATTTTAAATATTTCGCACAATTAGTCAAGTACATGTGGGGCAAGGGGATGGGGCAAAGTGAAATAATTTATTTCGTTTCCTCATTCAATTGCTTACTAAATTACTTGCGTATTCTTTTATTAACTAATTTATTTGTATTTTTTTATTTAATTATCCACTTATTTATTCACTCATTCATTTTATTTTCTCATATATTAGTTAATTAATGAATGTATTTATTAGTTGACTTTTTCATTATCTTTTCATTTATTGATTCATCCTTTTCTTTACTCATCATTTGCTGAAAAATAATTTTCACAATCAAATAGAAAATATTTCATAAGAAAAATCCTTTATTTTTCACTTTGCCTCATGAAAAAAAAGTGCAAATTAAAACTTTTTTTTTTATTTTGATGGCACAAATTTAGGGACAAAAATGAAAAATAATGTTTTAATTCAAGTTTTCTTATAAAATACACTGTAAATTCTTTATGCATTGTAATTTTCAAAACAAATTTCTAAATTGTTCATTTTGAAAAAGCTAACTATCAAACGGTACGACCTTGAGAGTTACAGATCTGGACAAAATTCTGGATTTAGGTCAGTTCGCACTGGATATAAACCCATGTAAAGCGGTTTGACTGCATAGGTCCTAGTTCTGCTGCAACGATGATCCAAAGTTGATAGTTTGGACCCAGAAATGCAAAGGAGTTACCTTTAAAATTACCATTTTTATCGCTCTTTCTACTATTGTACTGCATTATTAGCCGTTTGCATGATTACCTTTAAATTAATTACGTTGAATACTAATTTTTAATAATAATAAATTGTTCTCAAATTCAAATTGGCTACTGCTTTTAATTTCACTAACTTGAATGCCAAAATAACATAGTTACAAGATATTTATCATTTGCAAATGGAACTAATTAATTTCGTTTTATATTAATCGTCTGCTAGTAAAAAGGTTTTATCGTTTGCTAATAAAAACATTTACTTTAACTGGATATTTATCGTCTGCTATCAAAGGTATCCCACATTGATAAGCAAAAATGGGGAAGAGAAAAAGCTCTGATTTATTGCACATGGAACACAAAAGAACAAAAATACAAGAGCGTTTCGACTTTTCAAATAACTTAGATGGTGCCCATAAAGAAATCCGTGTTCTCCCTTATACTCAACTTACTAAAAAAAGATGCCAAAGGTGTTGGAGATCAAACATAGTGTCGAATTCTGAAATTCCAATGGAAACGCCACTGCATTTCTGGGGCCAAACTAGCAAATTTTTACTATCGTTGCAGAGAAACTAGGGAATATACAGTCAAACCGCTTTACCTGCTCTCATATCTAACGGAAATGGACCTATAGCTAGAATTTTGTCCGAATCCGTGACCCTCAAGGTCGTGCCGTTTGGTCACTCTTAGCTTTTTCTCTATGCCCCACATTCCCCTGCGTTGAAAATATCTATATACAATTTCATAAATCTTTCTAAAGGGTTCTGTTTTAGAAAGCAGAAGAGGTAATGTACAAAGGTTTTTTTTTTTCGAAGATCTAACTAAATCGTTTTTTTTTTTTTTTTCCCTTTTCTCCAGGATGATGCGAATGAGTAATGCGCATATGTTAGATGTATCTGAAAAAGTAGCTTTTTTTTGTTTGAATTAGAAAAGAAAAAGATTGGCTGAACAACTTCAGATGAAATTAAAATTAATTTTTTGTTAAAACATATCGCAGCCATTAAACTAAAGATATCGGTATGTTTAGCCTAAACCAAAAGTTATTGACTCATATATTGCATCTATTTTTTAACTAATATTCGTGAAAACTTTCAGTGCTATTCCAATAAATGATTGGTTATCTGTAGTATGTTACTTTCAACTGACATGGGGATTAAAATTAATATTTTAGTGAGGATTCATAATTAAATGATTATGTTAAACCATAATTTCAAAGCACAGTATTTTTTTTTAAACTTTAAACTTATGATATGCTGAATTTCGATGCATTTTTAAATGCAACAAAAGTTGAATCTCACAAATTGGGCATATGCCATTGGAGAAGATGAATAATGCTTGCTTTGGCAGTGTTAAATCTACAGGATTAGATCAACTGGAGATTAAAAAATCAATACCAGTTTACCTCAAGAAAATAATTACATTTATTGACGCAAACACACATACGTGCCCAAACATAAAAATAAAACAATTGACTCATCTAGTTTGTTAAGAGAATTGCTCAAGGAAAATTTAATTTCTTTCACGAGCCTCTTAGGGCCCATTCAGTGTTTACGTAAGGACCCCGAGGGGGAGGGGGGTTGGAAAAATTTCTGCATACCCTTACTTTGGAGGGGGTTGGGTCCAAACCCATTTTTACGTAATATTTTGTAAATCGATATTTTACGTTAGAAATCGCGCAGTCAAGTGGATTGGCATTGATAATATTTCATTTGCGTCTGGAAGATGAAAAACTTATTAGGATGAACTGTGTGTTTTTTATTTGTCTTACAAGAAACAGATTACAAAATTTTAGTAAATATTTTTTGATACTGAAAGGTTTAATTTAACAATAGTTAATTTAATAACGATTACAGAGATACAAGATTCCCGGATTCGTTATTTTATTATTTTGGAAAACGAAATGGAATCTTACGTAAAAATAGCGGGGGGGGGGGGGGGGGGGTTGAAAAATCCTATGTACCCTTACATGGGGGAGGGGGTCGAAAATTGCCAAAAGCATCCTTACGTAACTAATGAATGGTCCCTTACAGACCACTTAATTCCCGCAATGCACATCTTTTGTTTTTCACATTGTCTCTAACGGGGTGAACAATGTCACTTCCTGCATACATGAATTTGCTTTCATAAGTATTTCAGCCATAACGGCTAAAAAGAGAATGGGATGGTTTCCAAAATTTTAAAAGTATTTTTTTCGGAAAGAGCATGCTTAAAAACATAGAATCTGACCATTTTTAAATAATTTCTTTAAGTTTAATATTTTTAAAAAATTACTTAAATCGGTGATCTTTCATCGTTTAACGCTTCTGCCGATGACATCACAAATGATGAAATGCCATTCAGTGTTGCCATTCACGGTCCAAAATATTTAATTTGCATCTTTACTCACGTGTATTGGCAACGATATGGTTGGTAGCAAGCGTAGAGCTCAATTTTAATACGCTGCTTGATTATCATAACGTGGAAACGTAGTAGAAAGATGCGGCAAAGTGCATCATTTGTGACGTCATAAAGACCACGTCTTGTTTGAAAAATTGGACATTAAAAAAATTAATTTAAAAAAAAAAAACTGTTGGGAAAATGAAAGTAATTTCTGGGTTCCTGTTATTTGTTTTTTTTTTTTTTTTTTTGCTCATTCTATCCATTTCAATGACTAAAAGTAGTACTTTTTACTGAAGGAAACCACCCCACTACATTTCAATCTCTTTTACGGTCGCAGTGAAGCAAAATGACTAAACAACGTAATATTTTATTGATCACAACGTTTTCCATTGTTGAGGGACATATCAATAAGTTACATAATCATCAGCAAAGTATCAATTGACTTTATTATTTTTTTAGACACATACGTGCGCAAACATAAAAATAAAATCGACGCATCTAATTTGTTCAGAACTATGCTCAGAGAAAACTTAATTCTTTTTCCTGAGCCTCTTACAGTCGACTTATTTACACCAATGCACATTATTTGCTTTTTTCATTGTCTATAACGGGGTGAATAACGTCACTTCCTGCACACACGAACTTGCTTTCAGAAGTATTTCAGCGATAACAGCTAAAAAGAATTACATTACCATCTATTTTATGGTCACAGTAAAACAAAATTGCGAAATAACGTAATATTTTATTTATCACAACGTTTTCTATTGTTGCGGGACACATCAATTGATTAAGTAATCATCAGCAAAGTATCAATTGATTTTTTTTCTCACAAAAACAAATCGAGCAAGTAGCATAAAAATAAAGACCTATCATATTGCTCAAATCACTATAATAGTGGTACAATTTTAAAAAAATGCTTTTTCAAAAATAAGAATCCAACTTTAATCAATAATGCTGGCATTCTTCAATGTAATTGGATAAATCTAGACTGTCATGTTAATTCATCCGATAACCCCAATAATCTTTGCATTTAATTGTAATTGTGGAAATACGATAAGCATTCCAGTAAATATATTTTTTTGTACGAGGAATGAAAAGATTTTTATGTAAAATAATGATACGAAGTATTACTATCTGTATCAATGTAAAGTGGAACCAAGAACGACGGGATATTTTTATTGAAATATAGCTTTCAGTATAATTGTGTAGTTTGTGATTTAAGAGATGCACTTGTCGTTTCATAAGGCTTGATTAAAAATAAAAATTTCTATACTTAAATTTCAAAAAAGAAACCACTTTTTTGGACAAAAAATAAGCAAGTTTTCTTAAAACTGCCACAAAGTTTCGTACTTTATAACATAGGAAAAATAACTAAAAAAAAACTTTATAGAAAAAATTATACTGTCACAATGCGTGCATAGTACATATTTCTTTTTTATTTTTCTATTCAGGCACTTCTTTCTTTCTCATTTTTACCTTAAATATGAGTTCTAATCCAGTTAAAAGCACAAATCAACATCATATGAAAAATAATGCAATCGGAAATTTCATCGTTTTTTAAAAGCAACATTTGAATCATTTTAACAATGTAGCTATTCGATATCAAGCTCTAAATAAATCATTCAAAAAATTAATGCATCATTAAGCAGTTGTACAATTCTGAACGTATATTTCACAAGACTTACATCGATTTTTACATTCTTAACTGTGAAAAACTCATTTTCTAAAGTTAAGAATTTTCGCGTCATTTGCTCTTTTTAACGTTCACGAAACAAAGAAAATGTTTTGCAACTAAACAAAGGAAATATTACTAAATCGACGATTTTAAAGAAGAAAATACGCGTTAAGCAAAGTGTTAAATATTTTTATTGCTATTTTGAGACTGTCTTTTCTCAGGATTTTCTACTTGCTTAATGGTTAAAACTCTTTTATACTTAGAAAGTTTGCAACATTTCATACTTCAAAAGTATTTTTTTATTAAAAGAACTAATACCTTTGTGCTTGAAAATTAAATTAATCAATTAACCAACGTTTTGATGCACAAATATTGCAAATTACTGCAGACAAGTGTTTTGGTGTAACAAGAAACACCTTTTTCAATGTAAAGAAATCCGGCTTTACTGAGTTAGCCGCTCATTGAATCAGCCGCTTTCAGGAATCAAAACTGTTTAGAACAAACGTGATTCATATAAGCGGCGGTCACTGTACTGGAAAATCGTTTGCCAAGGTATGACGGGTGAAAATTGCTTCTGCATTTGAACGAAGCGATTGACTGCTTGGTGATATTTTGATACTTGAAATTTGAATCCTAACTCCAGTGGATTAACCCTTAACTCCAGTAGATAGCGTTCATTGTTGGCCATTTCTTCGTTTCTTCACTCTCTTAAAATTAGTCTGACCAGTAAAACAGTTAAGTGACCGGATCCAGTTTACTTAGACAAAATAAAGCATTTCCTCCGAACGTCAAACATTGCCAAAAAATATTATCAAATTTTCATGCTATGGCGTGAGTTTCATTGATGGTGCTGTCAGAACATTACTCGATCAGTACATTGGCTATTATATAGATCTAAATGAGGATTCGCGTGGTTTCCTGGTAAGCTGTCTTCAAAAATGGTTCAAGAACAATAAGAAGCTATGCAATTTGTGCTTATTTTTTCTATATTTTAGTCAAAAAGAATAAGCAGATATGCAATGCATTCTGAATGGCAGATATGCAATTCAGAAATTCAAGTTTTGAGTTTACATAAGATCGCTGGATTCAAAATAAATGCCGAAATAAAACTTGCCGAATTAAGAACTTTTTGGGAGGTCACAGTGACCTACCTATGACCTCCAAGGAATGCCCCTATGGTTACCTTGTATTATATTTCCCCGTTATCTAATGAAGCATCAATATCATTTAAACTATGCGATGCCTTGAACATAATTTAATTTGAAGAAATTATCGTTATAATTGCATTTAGCATAGTGAAAACAAAATTTCTTAAAATTACGTGCCCAACTATAATGCTTCGCTTTTGAGTAAAAAGAATAATGGATAAAGTCCTTAAAATAATTCCTTACGACAACAGAGCTATAAAACTAATCTCTTTTGAAAACAAAAGAATGACACGATAAGAGACATCCTCTACAAATATATGGCGTAGAGGGACGGATAAATAGAAGACAAATGAAACAAGTGCAACAAGAAAAACATTTTATGCTGAATTTGATAAAAAGACGAAAGAACCAAAATATTTTGCTCAAACACAGCCTTATCATCACATTGAACACTCTATAAGGTTGTCTTTTTTATTATGCTAAGAGTCTAATTGCTTGTTTTTACTTTGCAAGTCTTGCAAACGCTAATGACTACGCACACAAGAGCAGAAACATCATTTTCTCAACTCGCATTCTTCCTCCATTTTTTCCTGGGTTTTTTTTCCTCTCTTAACAGCTAATACGTGTATTCTGTGTTATCTAAATTGGTTTATCAAACAGGTAAACACATGAAAATCCCTTCATATTCATAATGCTTTCATGTACGTTTAACATAATATAAGTTTATAGATGTTGTATAATGAAGATATTTAAAATATAGAAGTTTGTAATTAGGTTAGTAAAATATTAATTAAATTGTATAAACTTTAATAATAGATGCCATAATCTTATTTTATAGGCGCTTGATTATGAAGACGTATGTAGTATAGACATTTATCATTCGATTAAAATTTTATAATAATAATATTCATGCATGTTTCGTATAAACATAAATGTTATGCCAGATACTGCATATTTGTTTATATTTATATATTTATTGCTGCTTTGATTTTATACCAAGTTTCGAGACACTAAATGAGAGTTTACGGAAGCTCAATTCCTGATTTTTTTCCCTTTTACGTGGATTTTTTAAAGAGTAGACGTAACTTCAGCTAGGTCTTCTTCAGCATAACCATGAAACAAAAAATCGAGATACACTTCATATTTTCCTTTTTTTTTCTTTTTGTGTTTGCTTGTTTATATTTTTAAAATTCACCAGAGATCGAAATAAAAAAGCGTTATTTTGCAGATTGAGCTCGATATTACACAAAATTGGAATAACGTAACTAATGGTTGAATGCAAATTTTTTAAAAAAAATACGCGTTTAAAATTCTTGAAACAGTTTTTAAATACATGCGATACTTCAGTTTAGTCATTTTTATAAACTCATCAGTTAAAACAGTGAATAACAGAGCTAGTGGCAGATGCTATCTCATTGAATTGATGTCAAACAATATTTAGCAAGAAATGTTGTAAAATAATATTCTCCATAAATTTTAAACTGACTTATTTCTAATTATTTCTACTTTTTGAATGGGATGTTGTGTGCGGTTAATTTTGAATTTCATTTGTTGTATAGTTCTAATAGGGCTGTTTCAATTTAAAATTATTTTTTTCTGAAAGAATATGCTTAAAGACATAGGATTTAACCACTTTTTAAATAATTTGACAAAGTTTAATATTTTTTAACAATTATTTTAATTAGTGCGTGGATTAAAATTCATTTTTTACGCTTCTGCACATAACATCACAAGTGATAAAATGCCATTCCCTGATGCTATTAGCATGCAGCTCAAATTATCATAACCTGGCAACACGGTTGACAGCAAAGCGTAAACATTTAGCGCTACAATGGAGTTGCGAGCCAAAGTAAATCACTTGTGACGCCATAAAGATCATGCCTGATTTCCAAAACCAGACATTTAAAAAAATTAAATTTTAAAAAAATGTGTTGTTAAAATTCAAAAAAAATCTGACTCCATATTATGATTTTTTTTATTCTATTAGTTTCAGTGACTTAAAGTAATACTATTGACTAACGGAAACAACCCCATTGTGGCTCTTTTTTCTTGTTATTCTGCTACATGATAAGTTTATAACTGTACAACCATGTTGCTGTATAATTATTAACTGGTCTGGCAATTTATAACCAGCTACGTATGTTCGTTCGTAAGTAAAATAACGTACGCTACGTAATTAAACGCTACGTTTGTACTTCCTTTTCTGTAATTTCGATTGATGTCTATAACTCAGAATCAGAAAACAGTAGATTTGAAAATTGTTACTCATAAAATAATTTCAATTTCTAAAACATCCTCAATGATAAATACCGGAAAACTCACAGAATAATGGACACGTTTTGCGATTTAATGTTATTCTAACACAAACTATACTACAACGTGAACACCAAAGGAAAGTACTTTC
Source organism: Uloborus diversus (assembly GCF_026930045.1). Classification (NCBI taxonomy): domain Eukaryota; kingdom Metazoa; phylum Arthropoda; class Arachnida; order Araneae; family Uloboridae; genus Uloborus; species Uloborus diversus. The sequence goes on from NC_072735.1 coordinate 32,602,713, forward strand.
TTCTTTAACACATAAGAACAAAGGCAATTTTATGCTATGACTCCCAATGGGTTATACTTCATTAAATTAAAGATTGAGTGCACCGTATTCTGAAAATACTATAATATGTATAAGGTTAAAAAAAGCTTTCGAAACATTTTAATTTAGTAATAAAACAAATATTTTAGTGTTGAAATGCATGCTAGAAACTTATTTGTTTTAATTTCATAAAACTGATCTAAAATTATAGCTATGGATTCACGCATTTCAGAAAACAAAACAATATAGTTGAAACTTCCATAATTCACACAAATAACTCTTCTGAAAGTAGTCTTAATACAAATTTCCTCATCAAAATTCACAAAAACACTACCAAATATGCTTAAAAGGTAAAGAAAAACCATAAACTGAGGCGTACCAGAAAAGTGATGCGTTAAATTTGTTAAAAGTAGTAACACAGAATACATTTTTGTTTTTAAATGAACTGTTCTCCCCCCCCCCCCCCCAAAAAAAAATGTTTCTGCGAAAAAGTTGTAGTTGAAAGATTAGAATAAACGTCGTATCTGATATTTTTCAACAATCATATTTGTTTGTAACTACAGTTACATAAATGTTACGGTTATGTACAAACTATCAAAACATTTTGTTGACTATAAAAGTGCAACATGAAAAGAAAATATTTCATTATGCGAGTAAAACATGCATATTCCTATCTATTATGCTACCTTGCTTGTTTCTAATGAAGTAGGGTAATGCGGGACAAAGAGAAATATTTAAGTTAATTTACCTTTTTTAAGCTGAACAAATTGGGAATTTGTTTTGAAAACTACGGTACATAAAAAAAACCTTGCATTGAAACATTTTTTTTAATTTTCACAGTAAACTAGTACCTTAAAAAATATATGAAAACATTAGGCAAAGTGAAAAGTAAACTATTTTTCTAATGAAACAGTTTCTACTTGATATTTAAAAATATTTTTGGTCACATAATTGAGAAAAAAAAACAGCGAATGAAGAAATGACTGTATAAAAAAGCAGTAAACGAATGAATGAATAAAATAATTTTTTCATAACATAAGAAAAGCAAATAGTGAATAAAGAAGTGAATTATAAGAAAATAAGTGCATTACTAAATGAATTACTGTAAATAAATAAATTAATAAGTAATATGTAAGTGTTTTTTCGTAAATAACTGAATAGGTAAACAAAATAAACTATTTCATTTTGCACCATTCATTTGTACAAATTGTACAAAGTATTTAGAATAAAAATAAGCTTAAATTAAATAAATAAAAGCTGCACCGAATATATGTGAGTACTAATAAAAATTAAAATTGTTAATAACAAGAATTTTATCATTTAGTAATACCCCTTTTTTTTTTTTTTTTTTTTTTTGACTTACCACAAAAGTTTGAAAATTGCTTATAATTGATGTTTTTGAATTGCAATTTTTGAAATTGCTGTTTGACCTTCAATGATAACTTTTCCAAACTGGAATAGATGAAATGACTGTATACTACATGGTTTATTACCAGATAACTCTCACGAAAAACAGAGTAGGGGAGTGTGGGGCAACGTGAAATGGTTTATATGATTGAGATTTTCAAAATGAACAAATTGGAAATTTTATTTCAAAAATGATAGTATGTAACGAAAGAACATTACATTTTGTGATAAAACTTGCATTGAAACAGTATTTTTTATTTTTGCCAGTTAATTAAAAAAAAATCGAAATGATGTGTGCATCACATGACTTCCTTTTACTCCAATTTTAATGTCATTTTCCCATTATTGGAAATTTTAATGTAATTCAATAGTTTACTCTCTAAATATCACCACCAGTGGCCAAATTTAAACCAGATTTTTTTTAAAAAAATCACCAAATTTGTCACCAAGTTGGCGACAAACTTGGCGACCAAAAAACTAGCGATATATCGCCAAGTGTCCGCCAAATTATAACACCGTTTGAGTATACATCGAAATTAACAATGATTTTCCACCAAAAAGGGGCAAAAGATCCCTTAAAAACACCCGAAAGCAACCAAAAGCGGAGGTGCACAACTAGACCCCACTAGGAGTCTACGTACCAAATTTCATCTTTCTAGGACATACCGTTCTTAAGTTATGTGACATACATACGCACGTACGCACATACATACATACATACATACATACGTACATACGGACGTCACGAGAAAAGTCGTTGTAATTATCTCGGGGGTCGTCAAAATGGATGTTTCGGGTGTCTGTAGGTTCCTAGGCATATATATCCACGTGTGGTCGGGTTGAAAAAAAAACTCAACATTTATTCGGGGGTGAGCAAAATGGAAATTAAGGTCGAATTTTGAGTGAAATTTTTTCGCGAATACAATACTTCCTTTTTTGAAAAAGGAAGTAAAAAAGGTGAAATTTTTTCACTTATTTTTTTCCATGGAGCAAAGTAAAAATATTGTCAAATGTTGTTTTGTTTCAGACTGAGGGTGAGGAGTTATACCATAAAAAGTAAGTTCTTTTTTTTAGAATTCAAGAAAAACTCTCACTTCCGAAATTCTTTGTTTTTACAAAATCTTGAGGGTTTCTCTTAGATTTTAACTTTATCTTTAATCTATGTAAATTAATTTTACAAAAATAGTACGGTTATTTTATTCTAAAAGTAAATTCTTATCGATGCCACGAATTATTTAGACATATTCTATAAACGTGCCTCCTTTAGGTACTGAATTTCTGAAAATAAGTTGACTCTAGCATTTTATAAAAATATGAAGGTGTTATTTTATGTAAAATATAATTGGTATTTTGGAAGCATGTCTGGATAGAAAATTAATGTATCGTATTTTTGTATTGTTTCTGTTTGGGATGTTCTGTTGAGACATTTCTACTTTTCATACATCGAAATTTGAGTAAGTAAGCGTTTTTTGTTTTTTTTTTTTTTTTTTGGGCTGAAATAGTTATTAATTTTGGGGATGTTTTCCCTTTAAACATCGCAATTTGAATCGATTTTCTCTTTTTTAGCAGAGTATGAGAAAAGGTTTTGTTCGATGAAATGCATGTTGGAAAATAGCTTTCATTTCTATTGGTACATATTTCATTGGTGAGCTATTATAGTAATTTGTTAATTTAAGCATTTTAAATACTTTCTCGTAATTGTTCTTTGTTCACAAAAAACTTTCTAGTTTTTGGTATTTTTGAAGCGTATATTCACGATGTTTTTTGCTGTGGTTTTGTGTTTATATATATTGTGTTCTGAAGTGCTTTGATCATGTTTTTTTATCAGAATTTTTCCTGCTGGCGCTAAAAAAGCATCGCTAAGAACGATGTATGACATATGTCGTTATACATCGTTTTCTTGGCGACGCTTTCTTGGCGCCAACAGGAAAAAGTCACCAAGGGTGGGGTATATGACAATAGTTCCGAAAGAAAAAATACTTGCAACAAAATATTGCAATATGAGTAGCAATTTTTGAAATTTGGCTGTATTATCATATACTTTTATCTTCAGTGATTTTTTAATTCCTAAATGGAATAGATTACACGTGATACTCTTTAGTTAAAGTATTACCAGATAGATGGCTCTAAAATCAGAGTAAAAATTTCACCATTTCACTTTACTCCACATTCCCCTCGTTATGTCAGCATTTCACTTTGCACCGCTATTTAACTTTGCCACGCATCCCCCTATTGATTCTAAAACTGAACCTGCACTAAATATCATACTTCAATAAACATTTTACAAACATTCACTTAGTCTTTTAAACAGACGTTGCCAAAATCGAAATACATACATCATCAATCTTCATCAAAATTCTATGTCATTATATTCAATGTTTGTTCAAATAAACATTTTGCATTCTTAAATTTCAAACAACAGCAGCAACTGGGACATTATTTGCATAAAACTCCAAATTCAATCATTATATCTTCACGGCAATGATCTGATGACAAATGTTAAATGACTAATTTGAATGAAGCAACTTTGATGACGAAGCATAACTTATGCATGAACTATCTTAAATTAGGGCCCTCATTGAGCAAGTCGAATGAAAATGAATGCTATGGTGAATCCTACTATAGTACGCTTAGTTTAAGCATGAGTTGAATGAAAACAACCATCAATTCTACGAAGACTCACATTGGCATTTATCTTACTCCCTTCCAACTCCAAGAATGGCACGTGCATAGTAATTTAATTGAGTATAAATACGGTGCTGTGAAAGTAACAGCTGAAATATAATAAAGTTGCTACCAGGAAATATTTAACAGTTGAAGAGCTCGGAAACAAAAGAAAGCAGCTAAACTTTTAAAAACTTTCAGGAATACTGAAAAACGTTTTGAAATTTTAAATTTAGGGATTTTGACTTAATATTATGTTAACATTTGCATCTATTAAAGCAGCTTTAGTACTAATTTGATAAAAAAGAATGCTACCAGAGACGTTAATAATTGCAAGATAACCAGATGTTACCAGATATGTAATTAATTGTAAGATAAGCAGATGTTAGCAGATATGTAAGTGATTGTAAGATAAGTAAATGTTACCAGATATGTAATTAATTGTAAGATAACCAGATGTTATTAGATATGAGGCAGTGAGAAGCAAAGGGATGTTAGTGGCAAAGTTAAAAATTTGGAGATAACCAGTACAAATGGTAGGTGAACCTCTCCTTTGTCTTGGGGCAAGAGATTATACTAGTAGCCCTGGTAGGTGCTGCTGTACAGCATGATTTAGAAAAAAACATCAATGAAAGCCTACCTAGGATCTGATCTTTAAACGCGTTTTATTCGAAACTTAAAATAGTCCACTTGCATCCCTTTGCTTCTCACTGCCTCATATGTAATTAATTGTAAGCTAACCATATGTTATCAGATATGTAATTGATTGTAAGGTAACCAGATGTTACCAGATATGTAATTAATTGTAATGTTGTTTCCAAATAAGTAAGAATTCTCTTGAATCCTAAAAAAAGTTTTCAAAATTCATATTTAGAGAGTTGACTATATTATGTTAACATTAGTTTCTATGAAAACAGTTTTAGTACTATTTTAATAAAATAGAATGTTACTAGTTATGTAATTAATTGTTAGATATTAAAACAGCCTTGTTCTTTCTCCAAATACATTTAAAATCACTTACAATTTTAATTCTGAATAATTATTGAGAATATGTTGAGTTCTAATACGAAAACATTACGAGGTTTCTTGTAAATGAAATTTTAGCTTCAAATTCATGTAACAAAACAGACTGTAATTTATTAGTTTCTACGAAAGAAATTTTAAAATATTGTTTTAAAATATAATGTTACGAATATGTAATTAATTGTTAGATACTAAACTATCCTGTTATTTCTCCAAATACATAGAGTATGATGCAAAAACATTTTTTAAAAAATAATTATTGTAAAAATGTTTAGTTCCAATAAGAAATCAATACGAGCCTTTCTTTAAATGTAACATTTGTTCCAAAAAAACACAACAAAATTGATACTGTAATCCGCAACTCCGATAAACTATAGGGGGCGCTTCAGCTACTGTTTAATGACGGACAAAAAAGGAAAAACAAAGAAATGCCATAACTTACAACTTGCTTTGACGCTTAGTAAATGACAGTAATTTTTCATCGTGTTTGTGGGAAGCTTTCTTTTCTATTCTCCTGAAATAACATTACACCACAAACTGTATGAAGTTTGTATTTACCCCAAAGAAAACACGTGGAATGTTTTACCTTTTTCTTTAGTATTGCTAATCACCGCAAGGTAGCGTGTTCGAGCTCTGGAGTTGCGAATTCTTAAGTTTCTCCTAAAACGTAGCTCATTACAATATTTAAAAGAACATTGGTTATAGATTTATTGTTCTTGTACAAAACGAAGTACATCATCATCATCATCAACACATAACTAGTAAAACGTAGAGAACCGCTTTCTTCCTTCTAGGTATGCAGTTATAGATGATATGATTACTAGAGTATAAAAAAAATACTCGATAAGTCTATGATTAAACCCGCGTGCAAGTGCATTACAGTTGGAAAAAAAATGCAGAATTTTCAAACTCAATAAATATTTTTCATTCTAAGATATCAAAGAGCGTAAAACGATTGTCTGTTTGCGTAAAATTTATTCTACAATACTAACATTTTCATTATTTCAACTACAATTGCTAGATTAATATTTTAAATGTTAGATATTTGAATGGCATAACATAATTTATTCATAAACCTGATGTATATCGAAGCTCTAAAACTGGACCAATTAACTTAAAATATCAAGGACTGCCGCGCGAAAAATAAGCATTTATTCCTGTAGATTTACCTGCCCACGAGTGTGTTGCTTAACATAGTTTAGAAAACGCTGAACCTAAAAACTCCCACATGACACAAATTGTGTTTTTGTTTTACTCAAAATGTTTATTTTACCACTTATATTTTTCCTCCCGTTGTATTAATTGTAGTAATCGGGAAAGCTGTATAAGTCAAATATTTATGTTGCTAAATTTGGTCTGATACTTTCAAAAACTGACTAAAAGGCTTTTAACATCGTTACATACTACTTAAGTTTTTTAAATATATATATATATATATATATATATATATATATATATATATATATATATATATATATATATATATATATATATATATATATATATATATATATTTTATGTCTTACAAAATTACTTTGGGAAAAGTTGAAAATACTCTTTTTAAACAGCTTCTCCCTTTCTTTTCTTGAAATATAATATTTTTATAACAATGCTTTTTGCCCTCAAAGAACTAATCACAGTCAATTAAACTTGATAATAATTTCTCCTAAAAAACCTCACCCTTTGTTTCATAATACTGCTTTGTTAGTAAAAGTTTTTAATGCTTATGACTTGTTTTGCATAAGTTGTTGAACATGTCTCAAAGAAAGTCCCCTTTGTCCTTAGAGTTTGCGTTTAAAGTTTTTCCATGCGGCAATTAATTTCTTGTAAGCTCTTTAAATTGAAAAAGGTTTTTTGTTCTCTTTAAATAGTTAAAAGATTTGGCTATTGCAAAAGTTCTTTGAAGATTATATATTTTTCCTTCCATAATACTTACATTATAGTTTTGAATTTATTATGTTTCTAATTAAATGTAGTTCAATGTTAATACACAAAAACATGTTTTAAAATGTAGATTAATGATAATAATTTAAACAGCTTAGTTTTACTCATACGTTTTGAGCACATTAGCTTCATTAGTGGTAAAATATTTTGCTAATTAAGTATTCTTTCATGGAAATGAAATATTTAACGGATTTTTCAACATGCTACTGAAAAACCCGTAGATTTTGTTGACAAAAATTATATCGCCATCTATATTTGTGTAATTTACGGCTTTTGCCTACAAACAGTTTCATGGTTAACAAAGTTTAACAACTTATACACTACTTTACCTGATTTATTAATTTATAAAGAATACTTTTTCCCTTTTATGGTACAAATGACTTCTTTTGTGCATCATTGCTACTGTGTTATGAATTGGTTAATATCTTACTAATTATTTTGCATATTTTAACTTAAACAGCCATGAATTCACCGAATTCAAGCCTCCACTGCTAGTTTTATGACTAATCTGTTGTAATATGTTTTTCTATGCTTTGAATGCAAAGCAATCAAGTTTGTTTATTGATTGCAATTTACCGCGCCTTTTATTTGTAGTAAATATCACTTCGCACGATCTAGATTCGGACATAAGGTCCGAAACCAAAAAGATCCACAGACGAAGTACCCAAGACCAGAATTTCGGACAAAGATCCACCATAAGATCAAGGGAAGATAAAATCCTGAACCGAAGTCACCAAAAGAAAAATATTCTGTAAATGGAAAATCCTAATTTTTGCGCTGAAAATTTGAAATAATTCATTTACAATATGTTATTTGTTTTCATTTTGACTTCCTAAAAATAAATAGTGCTTTTTTAATATTGTAATTTTGACTCCATCTTTTATAGAATATTACGTTTGTGTACATTTCTCACTGCACAGATGAATTATTTTTTTGATGGTAAAATATCAATATTTATTGATGTTATTTCTGTACAATGGTTGTTAAGAATAAAAAATCTTAAAAAAGAAATAAAATTTATTCAAAATTATAACTGTCAGAAATCAGAAGCAATAAATTATGGTGCTTATAAGTAAAAAAAAAACAGAATTTCCAAAAAACAAAAACAATGTTCCAAAGTATTGCTGTAGTCCCTGAGATTTCAAAACCTCTACATTGTAAGTCTCATTTTTTAAATATTTCCTTTACTTCTTTGTTTATTTACGTATTTACTTTCTTTTTTTTTACGTGCAGTAGTTTTGTCATAAACTTAGACCGAAGTTTTCCTGTGCACACTTTCCTCTTTTCTTCCTCTGCTATTATAAATTGAATGAAAAAAAATCATAGTACCCAAAAATTTATTGAAGCCTAATACTATTTTTAAAAAAAAAATTTCGTAAATATAGAGTATTAAAATTGTAACGCTTTTAAAAGCTAGCCTCATTTTATTAATCGAAACTGGAAATCATATCATTTGAAAGTCTGCTTAGAATATCTATGAGTTTTTGGGTCCCGCTCCATATTTTGCTAAGAAGGAATCAAACAAACACTTTTTGTTAAATTAGTGCATTAAATGAAAAAAAAATTGAGTTGTATTATGGCATTAAATTTATCCAGATATCCTTTCCAAACTTATAAATAGAAAAACTGAGTGTCTACTTAACAGACAAGAAGAGATTACTGAGATATATTCAACATCTATTCTTAGTAAATATTCTGCTTTATGAACATTTTTCTCCCCATTATTCAATTTAAATGTCAAAAGTATGCAGAAATTCAATACACTCAGTCCATTCCAGTTTTCAACTACCATATATTTACACCAAAGAAAATTTTAAAAAATTAACAAAGCATTAAAAAAAGTTATAATGATGTTTATGTTGAAGAACTTGATAAATAATGGCGGAGATCCTCTACATAATTTTTCCGACTGCGTCGTTGCTTTAACTTGTGAGACGTTGTATTTAACTTTCTGAGCCACAATTTTCTCGTCATTATAAATGGCAATCAAAGCACTAGGAAGAAAAAGGATGTAACTGACCAAATTTAAAAAATATCAGTGATTAATATAAATGGTTGGAGAAATTCTTATCTATTTTGGTGCAAAAGATAATATTAGTATCACTAGTTAGATTGACCTAAATATGAGGAGATTTTTTTTTAAATATAATTATTTTTTATCTTAAAAATTAATTTTTTTTTTAAATTTAAATACTTGCACTACACGTTTCTACAAAGACAGTGTTCAATTTACTATGTTTAACGTATATAATCAACTTGAAAATAAACAACCCTTAAATATCCAAAAGATTAAATCTCAGAACTGGCAGAACTGCACAAATTCGAAAGATTATACGAAATTCCTTATGGCAGCCTCGCTTAAAGATGCAAAACTACACTCTTATTTAGTTTTCTTTTTTATTTTCTTCAATATTTTAAAAAATCAGATAATCTTTCACGCAAAGTACTTAAGTTTGAATAATAACTTCACATATTACCCAACGCTGTTACTTGGAAACACAAAATACTGGTATATAAATGATCTTAATTGCATTTCCGTCCTTTTCCGTCGAGAAATCGTAGCTCCTCATCTAGACATCGCAAGATCAATGACTTTTATCTCAGATGGTTTGCAGTCACCCAAAAAGTGATGGGAGGGAAAGAAGTCATTACAAGTATTCTCATACGCAAAGAAAAGAAAAATAACAGATATAAGGTTCATTTATCTTGAAATTTGAGGTGAAAGTTTGTCATCCGAATAGCAGAGAAAAAATCTCGGTATCCTCTGATCCGAAGGAAATTGATAAGAATGAAATTATTAATAATAGCGTGTGTATATACTGTAAAGTAAGTATTTTTATAAGCACTTAAAGTAATAATTGAATAGATTTGAAAATTTATTACAGTTAAGATATGTTTTTTTTTAAATAAAGGCATTTAATGTCCAAAAACTGTTTCGTTGAAAAGTGAAAGCATAAGTACAGTAAAATCTCTTTAATCGGAATTATTTCAGATCGGAGGGAGTTCGGTCTACCAAATCGCTTGGATAAAAAACATATTGTGCTTTTCATATATTCTTAAGCATAATAACAGTTAGGACATATCTGAAATGGATCATGGTTGTGACAAAATAAAGAGAAATACGTATTTGTAATGTAAAATATTATTTATTTAATGAATAGTAAGCGTAGCTTATAAACAGTTTAAATTATAAAATAAATTATATCAATGAACATGCGATACAGTACAGTGTACTATTGTGCATAATGTGTTACTTAGTCAACGCTTTGCATAAAAAAGTCATTTGTTTTCTTCTGGACCAATAAAGACGTGCGTCCTTTCCTTTAACTTGTCTCGAGTTTGTTTCAAGACCATCAAAAGTTCATCTCGGCGTCGTTCAGATTGGTGCGCATTCCGATTACGCAGATTTAGATTTAAGATGTTCTACAAACCGTGTAAATTTTTGAGAATAATTTTAAGTTCAAGCAAACTCTACCTCTTTTTGAATGAATGAAACTGGACAAGACCTTCGTGTTAATATGATCTCAAGTAACACTGTACTGAAATGAAATTGCTTCCTGAAGGAATTGACCCAATTTTGAATGAAATAAGCAAGAAAAACATGAGTATCACATTGCTTAAGAAAACCCCAGAGGAAAAACAAATGACTTTTATGTCTAAAAAAAGTCATTTGTTTCCTTTCCTTTTGAACAATTACGATTTGCGTTGTAATTGCGTCTATAACTTGTCTCGAGTTTGTTTCTCGGCGGCGCGACATTCGGATTGGTGGACATTCAGATTACGCGGGCTCAGATTAAAGAAGTTCTACTCTATGTAGAATATTTTAGGAATAATTTTAAGGTCAAACACACTCTATCATTTGTCTTTGAATGAATGCCACGTTTGTTAATATGAGCCACACAAATACATTGCGATGCAAAAGTTTAGACAATGACGTTCTTCAGCTGTAGAATTTAGAATTGCGATAGTAGAAATACAAAAGTCTGCAAACATATTCAAAAACTCTTTTGAAATACTATAACCAAAATACAATTGTTTGATATGCTTTAAAAATACTGTTTTGGATGAAAATAGAAATTTGCTTGTTGCAAAAGTTTAGACACTATTACGAGTTTCTGTGAATTTTTTTTTTCGTATATGCAAATTTAAAAGAGATGACATCACAGACCTCTTGTACTTAAGGCCAACGATAACACTTGGTAGTCGAGATGCGGCGAGCTGAGCAAATTAAAGCGGATGAGGTAACTAAGATTTGGCAGTTGAAAGCTGAAGGTAAGCTTGTTCCTGAAATTTCGGCTATTATTAATAGTTCAAAGAAATCTAAATATCGAGTTTTATCAAGTCACTGCAATTATAAAGCAAAACGCAGATCTGAGAGGCCGCGTGTGACGAATAAACGGGATGATCGTCAGATCCAAAGACTAACAAGTACCCAATAAATGACTGTTCGTGAAGTTCAAAGCTCCTTGGGGCTTTCGGTATCAAAGAATACAATTCGTAGACGAATTTTGGGAACAGGGACAATGGTTCACTGCAAAATGAAAAAGAAACCAGCTCTAAAGCCACATCATAAATTACAACGAATGTTGTGAGCTCGAAATCATATGTCATATGGAACGAAATGGATATCAGTAATATTTAGCGACAAAAAAGGTTGGAATCTGGATGGTCCAGATGGCTGGACATCGTACTGGCATGACTTACGGAAGGAACCCAGATATTTTTTTAGTCGCCGTCAAGGTGGTGGCTCTGTGATGGTTTGGGCAGCGTTTTGCTACAATGGACAAGTGTCTTTGACCTTTACCAGTGGTCGCCAAACATCACAGCATTACACTTAGACACTAGAGGATAATCTCCTACCATTTGCTGAGCTTATGGGGGGCCCTCAGTGAGAATTTCAGCAAGACAATGCTTCGATTCACACTGCAGGAAACACAAAATCTTGGTTAAATTCAAGTAATATAAAAGTTCTCAATTGGCCAGCGTGTAGCCCAGGTCTCAACCATATAGAGAATCTTTGGGGCATCATGTGTCGCAAAGTTTACAGCAATGGTAGACAATACACTTCTGTATCGGAACTTAAGAGATCTATTGAGGAAGAATGGTACGAAATTGAGCCCCAAACCATGCAAGATTTAGTTTCCTCGATGGAAACTCGTATTTATGAACAAATAAAGAAGAATAGATGCACAAGCAGGTTTTAAAACTGTTTTATTTAATTTTTGATTTCGTTTGTGTCTAAACTTTTGAGACAATGTTAATTTTTTGTTACAATGTAAAATCTTGTAAAATGCACAAGTCAACTTTTCATTGCTATAAATATTATATAGTATGCATAGCACCTTAGACTAAGGTAGTCTTAGGAAAACTGAATAAATAGATTTTGAAATCTGTGTGAATTTGCTCATTGTCTAAACTTTTGCATCGCACTGTAACACAGGAATGCAATGACATTACTTCTTGAGGGAATGGACCAATTTTGAATGAGTTAAGAAACTTGAACTTGAACATCACATTGAAAAAATATTGATCAACTCTTGTTGAAGAGACATTTACTCTTTTTGTGTAACAAAAGTGCTCTATTGATAACATATTTACAGCTGATATGTGCAACACATGACTTCCTTTTACGCCAAATAATGATTTTTAATCACAATTTTCCGAAAAAACCAAAAGAATTATCTTGCCTGATTCGGGCACATCACTCACATTTAGGAATCTAAAAACATTTCGAATAATAACTAGTTTGTCACGAACCGATGAAAAATATGTGTTTTACAGGTATTACATTTTCCAATATCGACAATTTTAACGTGATCCAATCGATAACTCTAAATATCTTCAATAGCACCAAATTGAAACCAAATTCAAAAAATATTTTTTTTTGCCGTATTTGTCACCAACTTGGCGATATATTGTTAAGTGTTCACCAAATTATAACATCATTTGCGCTTACATTGAAATTAACACGGATTTTCCCCCCAAAAGATGTAACAGACCCGTTTTGGAACATTTGAAGGCAACTCGTCGGGAGAAAACTCGTGGTAATTAACTCGGTGATCGTCAAAATAGATATTTCGGCCGTCCATACATTTTTAGGTATATATACACATGCGGTCGAGTCGAAAAAAACGCTCAATATTCATCCGGGAATGTGTAAGTTGGAAAATTAAGCCGAAATTTGAGGGAACATTTTTTTGCAAATACAATCATTCCTTTACTATGTAAATGGAAGTAAAAAAGCTTGCCTCACATTGCATTTCACCTTTGTCCCCGCTTCGTTGTACTGACAAGGTTAGAAAACTGTGCGCAATAACAAGCATTGAAAAGGGGAGACATCCGTTTTATGCGGATGTCTCTCTACTAAAAGTAGCAAAAACTTAGAAAAATATTCATAGTATTTAAAAGCTCTTCAGTGTCCCCACCATTGGAAAACGTCTTCAAACGAAAAAAAATATATATGATATAGGGGAAGGTTGCCGTCAATGAACAACATAACAGTTTTCGATTTTTTTAGAAAGGAAATCCAACTCAAATTTCACGTTAATTATAGGAACAATTTCTCAGTATATTTCCTCTTTTAAAAATTGTAATTCACTTTCGTGATGAATTTAAACAAAAAAAAATTGAAATTAAAAATAAATATTTTAGCATGTGGTCCATTCATGGCTACCGGTTGCTATGGATGGACCATCGAATTTCCATAGATGAACCACATTCTCAAATTAAACAAAAATCAATCCGCAACTTACAAATATTTAGGACAGGTGATCAATAAACACTACAAACAGCGATTAGTTATAAAAAATAGATTTATTATGTAAAATGTTTTATTTTTGGATAAGAGGAACATTAAAAAAAAACAGCACTCACACAACAAACAGCTGTTGTCATCACATTTGGTTCACCACTTGATATTTTCCCAACCTGTGCAACACCGTTCTTGGCAAATATTTTTTCAACCTCTTTTGAACTGTTGAGAATTTTGTTGAATCGAATTTGAAAATTTTCGTTCGAAGCAAGATTGAACTTGCTCTCTAAAATGTCAGAGAACAATTTTGACCATTTTATCACTGAAACCAGAAGCTTAAGTCTCAAACTACCAGAGAATATAGTACTAGCAGACTTTTTGTCCTAATTAAATCTGTGGAACATGTTATTTTTCTCATCCTCTTTAATGGCAAAAAACCCCAATTTTTCGGCAGTAATTCCAAAAACTTCTTCTCTACTTTCAAATACGAGTCACTAGTCATATTCCTATTTTGGAGGGCTTATCTCCTAAACTTTTAAGAAGGTAAAAACAAAGCGGTTTTATTTTCCTTGCGACTGTTTAAAGTTGCTTTCAGGACTCTATATTGTCGGCAAACTTCGTTAAGGTCGTTGTCACAATTTCTATAAGCTACTGTAACACGTTAAAACCTCTCACTTGTCCACTGGCCATATTTTACTAATTTTTGCAATTTGTTTTCGGGACAGCAAAAGTATTTGAAACTGTATTATTATGTATTAAATCTTTAATCAATGTTATTTAAAAAAAATTGCCTTGAAATTATAATAAAGTATAAGCGTTTTCATGAATTACTGAGATTATTTTTTTCATTGTCATATTTATTTTTAAACAATTGAGCAATTTTCAAAGGTAATTGAGCTGAAGTTGCCACAATATTTCAGATTTTCTATGAATGAACCACTTTGCCATCTGATCCATTCGTGGAAACACCTAGCGGTCCAATGATAGCAACTACGTCATTTTGAATATTCTTATTGGTGTTACTGCTGTAACGAATCATAATGAAACATTAAGTGTGGGGAAATGTGCTTGAAAATGCACTCTTTTAAGTCAATGTTCACGTAGTACACTGTTTTTAGACAAAGGAAGGTACTAAAACTGATTACGCGTCTTCAAAAACTCTGGTACGGGAAATATCTTCGCGGTCTAGTCATGGAGTTCATTGATGGCAAACTTCCCCTATACTGTTAAGTGTCAGCAAACTTCCAGGGAAACACCAAGTTCCAAACTACAGAGATTTGGTTGAGCACTAAGGACATTATTTCATGTTTACTGCTGCAAAACGTGCTTAAAAATGGATTTTCTCGACTCTTATTTCAATTTGTTCAGTTAATGGTGTTCAGGTCCATTATGAGCACGGTGAATCTTTTGTCAGAACACTACCAACATGGAATAAAACTTTTAGGGGAATTAGTCTATAGCAATAATCGCTGACTAAATTGTTGGACGCTCATTAAATATACCCCCAACGAGTTCAACGCTTTACCAATTAAGTCATCACGGTCTCAGCATAATCTAAAAGTCGCTAATCTTAAAACCGTTCTACCTGCAATATTGAATCATTTATTACATGTTTATAAGAACTGTGTTAACATCTCGTAAATAATTAATGAATAATGAAAGCTGCAATAAAAATTTGCATTTATTTCTATGGAAGGTTATTTACAATAAACTTTGAATGCTATTTTTTAGACATGTACTAAACTCACATCATTTTACAGTTTACAAATTACTTCATTTCTCTTTGGAAGATAATCAAAATGAAATTGTATATAAAATAAAACTTAAATTGTTTGCTGTTCTCATTAATCATTTTTGACGCTTATTCGATAATGTTTGTAAATTTCAATGTCCAAAAATTTTTCTTTAAAGAAAAACAATGCTTTATCGAGTCTTTTACAATAAATCGATAAATTTTTGCGGAATAAATTATGCTACTTAACATGACAAATTGGATAGGATAAGTAAATTCATATTTAATTAGTAAGCTATCATTTTAAAAACATTTCTAGTTTGAAAAAATGCTCTTTTTTCACGATTTAAAGAGGTGGGGAGTGAAAAAGTTTTTGGAGTTGGATGAATCATTTAGAGTCTTTTAATTCGGCTAGTACAGGGTATAACTCTTATAAGCTACTCAATTGCTACTTCATCCCTCTTTGGATTGAAAAAAATTACATGTGATGATTAATCAGTGAACATTTTTGGGGTAAAACACAAAGTATAAGACCATCTTCTAGTCTCTGAATTACTGTTTAGTCTTATCATGCATGTTTGCATTCGGGATGCATTTTAAAAACTGGACAAAATTTACTTTTGCTATTTGAAGGATATCAGAGCATGTTTCCCGACCAAAACATTTTATACATCGGCTCCGTCTGTTTTATTTCACAAATTTCTAACCCCATAGGAAATCATCAATATCATCTACTACCTACACTACGTCTGTAAAACATAGCATACAAATTTATTATGTGTGTTTTATGGATAGCATTGTTAGACCGTTTAAAATTTTGATTTAACTTGATACTTTAAAACCACATCATATCAACATTTAACTGTTCAATCTGTACAGAGATTCCAAGTTAAACGGTAAGGTCAGAGAACTTCTGCCTCTAGCTTCTGCTAGAAGTGTTACTTATTACCAATTTAAGCTAAATATTCATCAAAATATTCATCAAAACGCTTTTTTTTTACATTGTTCATTTTGCATCTTTCAGTCTCTGTGACGTGTCTGGTAATGAAAATTAAATGCATTAATAAACAAAAAAAGACAGAACTAAATGAACCAAGTTCGGAGACAGTCTCAACTCCAGAACGCATGCAGAGAAACTTCCTAAAATTTCTCAGTACAGAAGTTTATTAAATATGTCCTAAATGTTGCTATCAGCGATTAATACATATATTAAGGTAAGATATATGTTTGAAGCACTTAACACCATCAGACCAACAAACAGATTAACATTGTCAAAACTATCTCATGAAAATGATTTATTCAAATGCACTGTACCTGCAATTCTGGTCCAGTTCTACCTAATATTTGATAAAAGAATACTGTCGGTTAAAGCTAAATTTTTGGGAAAAGTTACTTTGAGTGGAAATGAAAGTTTCTAGAAGCTTTAGTATAATTTTGAAAGCTCATTTGAGATAAAGTAATTAATGCCTTAAAGTTATTTGCAATAAAATCACTGTAAATTGAGAATTGTTTTTTTATTTGAACGTTTGAAATTGCTAAGTACGTATGAGACAATAACTTTGAAACTTTAGGGGAAAATGATAATAAACCCTAAAATACACGTAGGCATAAACTAGACAGCGTAACGTTAAATATAATGTTGTTTATAGTACGAACGCGAACAAACTGACCCTTGTCAATCATTTGAGAAAACCAGTCCATTCCTTAAAATAGGTAGAGAAGGGAGAAAGGACGTGTACCACATTTAGTTTAGAAACATTTAGGCGATATGAAAAAAAAATGTATATTTTCTTTATGTGATTATTTAGACCTAAAAGATTTAAGTTGTGGCAATAACTGCATTGAACTGGCGAAAAAGTAAAAATTACAAGTCTTGCATTCTTTCTTACAACCCTACTCGTGCCAATTTTAAATTGAAATTAATTATCCGGGGAGTTTTTAGCTCTGACCAATGGCTGCTAAAAGAAGCAACACCAAGATCCACCCACTTGCGTAGGGTGTGACCTGTCCAATGAAACATCGGCTTGGACCGTACAAAGTTAAATTTGTTTCGCCTCTTTGCTGATTTTCTTTAATTCCAAGGTGACGTATTTAATCTCTAGAACCAATCACGCATTTTCAAATTCCGTTCCAACTTTCCTCTCCAATCTCCCCTTCACGAAAGTGGACAATTCTGAACCGAGGTGAAGCCAAGGCCCAACTTTTCGTACTCAGACTTATCACTGATAACAATTTGCCTTTTTTTTTTACTAGCGACACTATTTACTTGCAAGAATTCCGCTCATAGTTTATTCCTAACTTACGTTCTTGAAATTAGTGTCCAATATTATAGCAAGTAAAAAACTCGTTCCAGTATATTTTAAAATATTAATCAAGTATTTTTCACTTTTTTCATCAGAAGAAAAGGCTCTCTACTTCTGCATCATGAATTTGTTAATCTGTTTATTACATTTTTTTTTAATCATCATTTTGGTGCATACCATTTTTCTCAACACCATGCTTTAAATTGAAGTCAAAAACCAAAGAATTGAAGATTTCAAATTTAAATTAAAATATATGTTGTTGTTGTTGTTGTTTTTAATCTCCCTTTGGTCTGACGGAGTCAGACCAAATCGATGAAGCCGTTGACCCTTATGAAATCTGACACTAGCAGTGGACTATCGAATATGTCGTTCCAGTCCAATCCCAGGCAGCTCAAGATATGCTGTGGTGATGCCTGGTCTTGTTGGCATTTAGGGCAGATGGGGAACCTCTTGGCGCTTCCAGAGAAAGTGAGACTTTTCAGATGCCCACTGGCGAGGCGAGACAGAAGGGTGTTAGTCTGCCTTTCACAGGGAAGGGCAAGAGTTTGTCCTGGCCTTTTGCCTTTGTACCAATTGTGAGATGGAGGTATTAACCATTTTTCTTTATTATTGGCTTTTTGCTGGGAGAACAGTTCTAGATAGGTGAGCTCCGAGGTGAAAGGTGTTGGATGGGCAAGACTCTCTTTAGCAAGAGTATCGGCCAGCTCGTTACCATAGATATCGACATGGGAAGGGATCCATTGAAAGTGGACCTTATGCTGAAGGGCTATGAGCTTTACTTTACGTAGGATTGATAGGCTAGTTTTGTCTTCTATGAGGGACCAGTTTCTGAGGTGTTGAATTGAACTTTTACTGTCAGAAAGTATCCAAAGATCACCGAAGTTGTTTTCGCACATAATTTTCTCCAGACCTATGTGAATGGCAATTAATTCACTTCGGAAAACTGAACAAAAATCTGGATTTCGTTGCTTTAGGAAGAACTTCTCTTGAAGAGTTGTAATGTAAGTTCCACTACCTGCCTGAATATTCATTTTGCTGCCATCTGAATATATTGTAATATCATTTGGAGAGATTTTATTGATGACTTCCAGGGCCAGTTGTCTAATAAGTTCAGGAACACATTCTTTCTTATTGAGGGTGGTAAGGAGACCATCACAAAACTCAACATTGGAGAGGTCTGCACAAGTATTTATGTTACAATGAATATAGTGAGGTTCCACATTTGATGCAATTAGTTGTTGTGTTTTTATCAGTGAAAAGGGGCTGTTTCTCTTTAGTCTTTTATTGTTTCTCCAACTGTTTAGGTAGCGAGCAGTTTTGTTTCCATGATCTATACTAGAAAGTTTATTGAAGTATTTGACTAAAGTGGCCTGGCGTCTCACGGAAAGAGGCTGTAGATCTGCCTCAAAGAGGACGATTTCGGAAGGACAGCTGCGTTTCATTCCAGTAATAATGCGAGCAGCACTCAACTGGACCTTTTCCAGTTATATATCAATATTTAATATCAGTTATTGCTAATTTTGTTCACCCTTTTAATCAAATAGTTTTATTAAATACTTTTCTGTTTTTTAAACAGCTTTATAACAATATCAAAAATATTTTTAAACAGTTTTAATAAAGAGTCAAAGTATTCTAATTTTTAAATACAGACAGTTTCAAGATAAACAATTGAAATTTCTGTTAAATACTTTTTTTATAATTCCTGAGAAAAAAAACCACTTTTTTCTGGATAGAAGTACAACATTTTTAGTATTATGAAACACATCATTCTTTTTTATGGAAAGAAAGAATAACCTCTCACTTCAGTTTCTTGCTTACATAAAGTGCTCCAATTTTAAGAATATAAAAATGAACGGTAACGTTTCCAAGGATTTCAGGGATTGTATTGCTCAAGGTAACTCGTCAAACTATATTTCGTCAAACATTCAAACAAAGAATAAATATCTATCGTACTGAAATTTCGAATCTGAATTTTTTATCTCAGAAATGTTCTGTCTTCTTCAAACAGAAACTAGTCAGTAAGCGTTCATATATACTAGTAAAGCAGGGCGTTTCTATTGTTTGTTCGAAGCTCATAAGTTATGAGTTTTGGAAAAAAAAATGAATGATCAGAGAATTTAAATTTTCATGAAAATTGTTCCAACGTAATTATTTTAGAAGATAGTGTTCTTCTACTCTAAACAATGACAATCTCTTACGGTCCTTGAATTAATGAATGAACTAGATTTTTTAAATGTACTTGAATATATAATCTTGTATTGGGATTTTTGAAGTGAAAATCATTTTGTTTAACGACAAATCGAACCATTGAAATTATTCTAACTCATACCTAAGAATATAGTGCATTAATAAAAATAATTTAAAATTTCAAAATCATAGTTAATAGGATTTAAGGATCGAGAATTAATTAAAAGGATTTGGGTAAGAAGGATCGTGTGATATTCTTGAAATATTTAACATTTTGAGAAAAGAGCAATGAGTTGTCGTTAATACATCAAAGCTTTTTGAAGTAAAATCAGTTTGAAAATAAATTTATTGTATTATTTCATTAAAACTCTTTATATATATGTATATTTTATATGAAATAGTAGGGCAAGATTTTTATTTAAATTTCAGTTTTCGATAACAAATTTATTTCGAAGTAAAGAAAAGCAATTAGTACTTTGTTTAAATATTTCGTACGTAAAGGTCCTTTTATTCAAAACATACACTAACATGAAATTGTTTTAGAAACAATCTGAGTGTCATTTTTAGTCAAAATTATCTTATTTATCTGAATATATAAATGTCTAAGAATGGTTTTCAAATAAATATCAAATTTCTGTAGCATTCGGTATCGTAAAAAAAATCAACCTTATGTTTCATCAAAAAACTGTGCGTTAAACTTCCATTGATTATTACGCACCGTTAAGTGGGGTGGATCAAAGTTGAACATTAAAAAAAAAGATTTTTTTTAAGTTGACCTTTTTGCTAAAAAATTCGGTCTGGTTTTGGTTTCACTTTTCCTAGCAAAAACAAAACATTTTGACCAGTTTGTTCCTATGCATATAATTTTTAGCGGTGTTTGAATTCACTCCGCAAAAAAGGTTCATTTGGAACGCATATTAAAATCTTTATTTGTTACAATTCAACCTTTAATAAAACTAAAGAAAAAATAAGTAATAGTGATGGGGAGGGAAGGCCCCCCCAAGTAAATATTTTTAAACAAAATCTTTATTTTGTATGCAAAAGAAAAAAAGATTCATTGAAATTTTAAGCAAAATTCCCCCAAATCAAGCAAGATCCATGTACATGACACTGAACTAGTGGATCAAGTGATTAGGACAACTATTTTACTTTCAAACGATCTTGCACATAAAACTACAACTGATGATTCACACTATTTTCGAATAACGTCCTTCTAGATTACAAGACGATTTATTAAAGCTGCTTAACATTTTAGTAGCTCAATGGGATTGTTTCAAAAAGTCAAATCAAAAGAGTTCAAAGGAATCAAAGTCCATTTAGTCACTGAAATTAATAGAGTAAGCAAATAACATGGAGCGAGAAAAAACTTCCATTTTCCCAACGTTATTTTTTAATAAATTTCTTAAAGTGCTCGACTTTGGAAATAAGGCCTGGTCTTTATGTCGTCACAGGTCATGAACTTTGGCACGCTGAATGCTTACGCTTGCTATCTACCGCGTTTCCAGATTATGATAATTAAGTTGCGAATTAAATATTGAGCTCTACGCTAATGGCATTAGCGTATGGCATTTCATCACTTGTGATTTCATGTGCAAAAGCGTAAAAATTGAAATTGAATCTGCGCACCGATCAAAATAATTGTTAAAAAATATTAAACTTTGTCATATTATTTTTAAAATGGTTAAATCCTATGTTTTTAAGCATGCTCTTTCAGAAAAAAATACCTTTAAAATTTCGGAAACAACCCAATTATCCAGCATAATAGAGAAATTGTAAATCTAAAGAGAATAATTGTTATTTATGCAGATTAGAAGTACTACTTGCGATTAAAATGCAGAATAAAGTACAGCATCATTCTAGACTTCCAGTAAAAAGTTTTTTTTTTTTCTTTTAATGGACAAACGTAAAACGTCAATATTACCTTTGATATTTCTCCTTGCTCAGTTGTTCGAAATGCATACTAAATATTCATGACACCTATACAGCTATTGCATTTCTGAATATCGTAGAAGGCGAAATTCTTTCACTTCCCTGGTGGGATGTAAAAAACCAAGTAAAGGCTGAAAGATAAAGATACTGATACGTGCTCTTGCTTCTATCTTTTCAAATATGTACCAATCTCTTTATCAATCTCGTGTTTGGAAGCTGGAATATTTTACCATACTTACAAATAAAATTACTACCATAAGAAATATGTAGCTTTTTATCAGACTTTTTTTTAGTTACATTTTTGTACTCTCGAAAAGATTTTAACTGCCTATATTTATTTAAAATCCGCATGTTTTGCTCCTTCAGCTCTGTGTCTCAGAGCCAGAGTGACGCCAAAAATTGCAATTTTCCTTTTATTACTGTATTAGTGCTACCCGCACGACTTTGCCCGTAGTTGAAAATTAAAAGATCATTCGGTTCGCCTGCATATTTACAAATAATGGATGACGAATTTCTCATCAATTGGCTACGTTCATTCGCTCTCCCATTCCACGTCATGATAATTTCGTAATTTACTCGTTCATCTTTTGATAATTTTGCTCCGGAAACTGTTCTTAAAATTGAAAGAGAAAAGAATAAAATCGAATTTTCGAAACATCGCTTCGAGGTGCACACCCCCATGCTACAAATTGACTTTGTGCCAAATTTTATGACAATCGGCCGAAGGGTCTAGGCGCTCTGCGCTTCACAGACATCCTACAAACATCCTACAGACATCCAGACAGAGAGACTTTCCGCTTCATTATTAGTGAAGATGTAGTCGTATGTAGAAGCCTATTCTGCATCTTCTGTTCTTTAAAAAAAAATCCTTTTCGTTTTTTTATGAGGGTTAAAAGAACGCGCGCCCCATTCTTTGCATGCGCCAGAAAAAAGTTTATCCTCTCTACTATAAAATTATCATAATGTGACTAGTCCTTCTGGCTCTCAGGTACAGAGTTCTCATTAACATCTAGCAGTCTGTAAGCATTTAAACAAATTAACTGGTTAGAAGAAAACATATTGTTGTGTGAATGTTGTTGAAGCGATGGAAAGAGCAGCACGGTTTTTTTGAACAACTTTATTGGATGACAGTCACATCCACACTGAAGGTTATATCACTGTTACGTATTTGCGCTCTCTTACACCCTCTGGTGGTGAGCTTAATGAATTTCGGTCTGAACAAATGTTACAAGTAGAAAACTACAACTCAATTGTTTGCATAGTACCTTTGTGAAAACTCAAGAAGTTAACGTTTTAACGATTTTTACGGAATGTGAATACTTGATTTAAATTTTATTAAGCTACCATTTGCAAATTTTACATAATTAAAAGCACTTATGCCTTCGTTCCAACAAAAATTTCAACAAAAGTGAATTATCCTATTTTTTTCGAACTACCAGTTACATAGTTTTAGTACTCAACTGACGATATGTAAGTCAACTATGCAAGTTATGTGAGTCCTAACGTTTTTTCGAATAATTGAAGGTTTTCTAAAACCACCGGGAAAAAAATCAAGATTTCCTCTTCAAGTGAAGGATTTGGGCTCAAACATAGAAATTGTTGGACGACATAAGCTTTTAACAAAAGGTACCGCATGGGTATTAAATCAGATACCATAGAAATCCATCCTCCTTCAGAAAAAAAAGCACCTACAATTTAAATTCCTCTTTAAACTTTAACAGCAGAAAACTGAAGAATAATTGCACCCAAACCTTTGGGTCTAAAAGAAAATACCAGCTAGTTATAAATGTGTAGCAGTAAGAAGCAAAGACGCGTAAGGAAACATTGTTAGGTTTTGAGAAAACACGTGGTAAATTCAAACCATTGGTAGCTGGTAATCATTAAAAAGTTTTGAGTAAAACACGTGGTAAATTCAAACCATTGATAGGTTATCATTGAAAAAGTTTTTGAGTAAAACGCGTGATAAATTCGAACCATTGGTAGGTAATCATTTTAAAAGTTTTTGAGTAAAACACGAGGCAAATTCAAACCATTGGTAGGCAATCATTAAAAAGTTTTGATTAAAACAAGTGGTAGATTCAAACCATTGGTAGCTAATTATTGAAAAGTTTTGAGTAAAACATGTGGAAAATTCAAACCATTGGAAGGTACTCATTGAAACGTTTTCCTGTATTATGCTGAATATAAGCCCCGATCAGGGCAACTACTATAATCTCTAGTAGGACTCGACCGATGCATCGGCCTGGCCGATGCATCGGCGCCGATGGTTCAACAACTTAGCCATCGGCATCGGCATCGGCGGCCGATGCTAACTTGCAGGAAACATCGGCCCATCGGCCTTAAAAAACATCGAAAAGCCGATGGAATTGGCCGATGTTTTTGGAAAAAAAAATTTACTTTTTAATACAAAGTAAAGTGAGTTATTGTTTTTACATAAAATTGTTTACTTAAATTTAAGTATAAATTTTTATTTTAATCACCACTGAAAGAGTTTTTAATACTGCATTCAGGTACCAAACAAGTTAATTATTGCATTGTTTCTTGCGGTTGGATGTACGTAAGTATCTCTCATAAGTCATAACTCAAAAATGGTAAGCTGTAGAAGGCTAAATTTTCGCGTGTGGGATGTGCATACGTTCCAGTTGTACAATTCCCTTCTTGTTTTCAATCGGATGTTCAAAAAAGCCTATTTACTCATTTTTGTGGCTATTAATTACTTATTTCAAGGGAAAACTAATACAGCGCCTCAGACTGACGATCATTTGGTGATATATTGCCGAATTGGAGACTATGGAAACAAATATGAGATGGCGAAACCGGTTTTGTTTCATTTTGTTAGATTCTCGTTGAACCGACGGTAATTTTTAATTTTTCCATATTTGTAATATGGATCACAGTAATGCAGACTTTTTTGTATCGCTTCTGCGGAGCTACAAGTTTGGGGCCCGTCGAAATACATTTTGGGGCCCTATTTCTCTATCATAGAAAGTGTAAAACATTTATCATAAGCATTTTTGTAACTCGGGCCCCTACGGTTATGGGGCCTCTCGTGCAATTGCAATATTTGCTATATTTTAAATCGCGCCTGCGCGGAAAAACAAACTCGGGTGCAGGTTTTAAAAGAGTTTTTCTGCTCAATGTTTACGATTACTTTGAACTCTATTTTTTACGACTATTTTTTGTATTTCCGAGAACACTTGCGTGCTCCTCCTCCCACCCCCTCAATTTCTGAAATTAAACGGTAGTTGTACTTTTGAGTTGTTTAAAAGTAACACCATTCATAAAATTAGAGGTTTTTTTTTTTTTTTTTTTTTTTTTTTCAAGCTTTATTTTTTCTTTAGGAAAAATTTAGAAAATTAATCTAACAAAATTGATTAAAGACGTTTTGAATAGTGACATAATTCGGAAATCAAAGGGACTTTTGAATTTTTTCCTCGTAAGTGCTGAAGTAGATTCAGAAACTCTTCCGAGGCGTTGGTAGTAGCGGTTCTGTACTAAAAAAATGAGGCCAAAAAGTTTAATGTTGTGAGTTACCCTAAAATCAAAGGGTGACTCTCCTAACCCACCCTCGTCGTGTCAAGCATTTCTTACATATTTAACGATTATTTATTTTGGTCATGAAATGGCATTTTGCGTATTTCTCATATTTGTTTCACCTATATTTCGTAATGCGAAATCTTTTTTGCATCATGAATAGCGATCGATTTTTTTTTTCTGTTATAAGTAAATATTTTATGTATTTATATAAAATCAATGAATAAGTTATTTTCGTTTTCATCATATTTTTAATAATATGTTATGGAAAAGTTTAAAGGATTTTCTATTATGCAATTTTTTAAATTTCAGAAAATTATTGTTAAATTGAAAAATTTAATTTGAACTTGTTCGTAGTGCTTCATAAAAGATTAAACAATCAAATTATTCAATATTACGTGTGCAAACATCAGATCAAGTAGTATATGTATTCAGTTATTAACTTGGTGTAAATATTGAGTTTGTTTATTGTAGTTGCGTTTTAAGAACCTTGCTCTTTTCATGGCTATTTCTTTTTTCAGCAAAATTTATGTCACTCTTATAGCTTTTATGAAAAATGCAAACTTTTCTATTCATAAATTTTAAATAAATATAAAAATATTCCTAATATGATTTAATATTGAAATTTATCTGTTACCTTTTTTGTTTAATTTGATGACTAAAAAATGTCTACGTGCAATTTTTCCACTTTAATTGCGTTATTTGTTGACGGTATTATAGTTTTATTCTTAATTTTCATTTTAATGATAAAACATAATTTAATGTTTTTTAACTATGTTTAATGTATCTAAATCCATACATTTTGACAATATTACTGAAATCTTAGTTATATGTTCAATTTAAAAAAATCAATTGGTTATTAAACAGTCTCTTTGTTTTTCTTCCTTTTTTTTTTCTTTCTTTCTTTATTTTATTCTTTTCTTTTTTTTTGGTTGTTCTTTGTCTTCCATCATACAGCAGTCAAAAAAGGAAAAACATAACTACACCCTATACAGATTGTACGTACTACGATCCAAAAGTTCGGGGGACAAGCTGTATAAAACCTTACCCAAAATAATTCACATAACCAAAGCACATCCACTTCAAAAGGTCGCCATGAGGGACTATGATACTTCTTCCAGCGTTCATATAACTTCTGTAAACACTCATGGAAGCCATTTTTCACTACCTTCTGTGATGAAGCTTTATCTTCTCCTGACGGAAGAAAGCGGCGTCCATGCAAATCTTTTTTGCAGGGAACAGGTAAAAGTCATACGGAGCTAAGTCCGATGAAACGTTATGTTATTTGTTTGTCATATCAGAGTATTGACAAACCAAACCGTGCATCCTCAGCATGAAAGTCGCCTTCTTCCTCACGATGAAGTTAAAGCCTTACAGGAAGTTGCGAAACAAGCTGCCAGTGCTTCTAAAAGCTATACGAACGTTGGCAGAAGTGCATAGCCGTTCAAAGTGACAATTTTGTAGATAGATGTGCTTCGGTAATGTGAACTATTCAGGGTAAGGTTTTATACAGCTTGCCTCAAACTTTTAGATCATACTACGTACGTATGAGTTTTCAACTTACTATTTCATAACGTTTTTGAGTGACGCAAGTTTACGCGGATGAAGACATCACATCACAAGTGAGTTTGCGATAATTAACTAAGGATGAGTTCAAAATGGAAATTTCGGTCATCTATATGTTCTTAGGTACATATGCATGTACAGATGTGCCGAAAAAACTTGTGAAGTTTAAATTGGGTGATCGTAAAATATAAATTTAGGTCGAAATCTGATATATATATATTTTGTGATTACAATTCCTTATTCGTCGAAAGAAAGTAAAATGAAATGAATCAATGATTCTTTAAACCTGACAATCTTATCAATTTATTTTTGTTAGATTTTTTTTTTTTTTTGCCATCGGCCAACAACATCGGCCATCGGCCATCGGCAATCGGCCATTTGGAGGAAAACAATCGGCCATCGGCCATCGGCCATCTTTGAACAATCGGCCAACAATCGGCATCGGCCCATCGGCCCATCGGCCAAAAAATGCCATCGGTCGAGCCCTAATCTCTAGTCCCAAAACAGACCAAAGTTTTGCCTATCATTTGCACTAATTTTTTCTCAAAATTGACTTGCTCTTTTTTTTTTCTGCATGCTTCATATATCATCAATAGTTAAAGCTTTGTAAGATCAATAGCTAGGTACTGTTACCCAAAATTAGATGGTTAGTTAAAGCTAAAATTTACAGAATTGGGAACCGTAATATCTTTGTTATGCTCCAAAGTAATCACATTTAACCTTTAAATATTTTTATTTACCTTCTATGCGTCCAAATAGTTAGAAAAGTCTTAAGTAATGAAAGAATAGTTGGATCACAGAATAAGTTTTCCATAAATCTTCCATTTATGCCACGAAACACGCAATTAAGGTGAAAGCCCGGCTCAGATTGAATATTAATCACTTGTAACACGTATTCACTCTTTCCGTGTCCTGACTTCCAGAACTAAATGCCGCTGAACCGATATTTACCTAATGCTATTAAAATCCGTTTTCTACGAACACAATCAAACTCCTAATCTACGAAATACCGTTTTGAATACACATTTGTTCCAGCATTTGGAGAAACACGGGACTTGTGTATGTAATACTTTGGAACTTAAGAACGAATTAATAGGGGGAAAGTTTCGACTGTGAAATTAACGTAGAAGCAGATCGCTTGCAGCACTGAAGCTTTATCTACAATATTATGAGTATAAACTTCTACTTAAAATGAGATTTGGGAATGTTTCATCCGATTGTAGCCAGTTTTTTCTTAATTTTGCTATTCATGTGGCTCAAATCAGTACAGGCTGGTTGTTGTTGTTATCTTGCGCCAGCTAGTCTGGCAATTTTTAGTGCGCTGCTTCACTTTTGCAACTGTACCGTAATTTGGTGTGAAGTCCGACTTCCACATTACATAGGGTAGGGAACCAGTCACTGCATAACAACACATTCACACAAAGGAAGGACAAAGACGGGAGAGAAAAAGCATATCCATGCCCCAGCCGGGATTCGAACCCGGAATCACCTCATCGCAGTCAGACTCCTCTGACCACTAGACAAGGGAGGCAGCTACAGGCTGATAAAGTGTCCTTTATGACAACGTTTTGTGACTTTAGTGTGAGTTGATCTTTTTATATGATTTTGTTAAAATTTTGCTAAATTGTTTTCAATACATGCTTTTAGAGTAAAATATAATTAAAAACTTATGTAAAAATTGAAAAAAAAAAAAAAAAATACTAACCACAAAATTGCGTAACTAATCAAGTCCTATTTTGTCTATTTGAATGTTCATAAAGTTTGCGAGACTTTTTTAATCGACTAAAGCATAACATTTTAGTATTAAAAATCACAGTTCAGTGTAATTTTGAAACTACCTAAAGTTATTTTGAGGATGAAGAGTATCAAATGAGCAGTATGTTATCGCCCTTAAGCCAGGCCTAAGGCAGAACCACATACAATATATCAGACAGCCCGGTTATCGCATCCAGAGACTGCAGTTTCGTTCTTATCAATCTGAAATTGTGAAGAAACGAGCTGGAGGAAGCTGTCATCTCATTGAAACTGAGAGCAGCAGCAAATTGGAAGATAAAGGAAATTTATCTGAAGAAGTTTGTTGAATCAGAAGTTTATCTGAAGAAGAACGAAACTGCAGTCTCTGGATGTGATAATCGGGTTGTGTGGTATATTGCATTATCAAATGACTTTGTTCCAGGGGCGGATTCAAAGAGGGTCAAAGGGTCAGCTGACCCCCCCCCCCCCGTCTGTGACAAGAATTTTATTATGATTATATAACCAATCTTCAAATTTTTAGATTCGAAAAAATAGTACATGGAATCAATGTTTACCTGTTTTTTGCTCCGGTTCTGTAAGATATTTCTCAGCGCTTCACAGTTCAGAGGATTGACTGGGTTCATTTGAATAGGCTATTGCTATTTTCAGTTTTTTTTTTTTTTTTTTTTTTTTTTTTTTTTTTTAAGTACAGTCATCTCTAATGACCTTAACCATTGAAAAATTTTAGGTAGGGGGTATTTGAATGAGTTTTCATCTCATAGGGGGGTGGATCGGCACCCCTGCTTAAGAGAAGCTTTTTTACGCAGGAGATATAACGCCAGCCTTTGAAACTTGACCCCCCTTACAAAAATTTCTGGATCCGCCCCTGCTGTTCGCTAACAAAACTTTCAGTAGAGTAAGCATTCCAGCTGTTAAAAAAGCTGGAAAAGGAAAACAAACACTTAACAATGCAGTATTTTTATTCATACGTTATGTAGGTAGAAACTTTAGGTACTTCATATATCAGCAATTTTCTCTGACATTATTCAACAAAATCTCAATCCACACATAAGTAAATTTCACGGAAAGCTTTAGCTTTATGGCCATTTTACATGATGCAATTGCGGAAATGCAGAACCAAGGATAGTCAGAATTAGCGAGCATTGAAACTAGCTACAAAGAGTACAATGCAATCTATCAGACTGTCCAGTTATCACATCCTGAGATTGCAGTTTCGGTTTTATTAAAACTCCCTAGTCAGGAATAGTAAATAACCGAGCCGGAACCAGATGCCATCTCATTGAAGCTGAGAGTGCCTACAAATTGTAGATAAAGTGAATTCATCTCCTTCTAAATTTATCACACTTCGAACGTGAAAGCCGAGCTGTCTGGCATGAAGTTCTACCTTAGTCCTGGCTTAGGGGTGGTAACTAACTGCTAAAACTATCTGCAGGAGTAACAGGAAATATCCAACGTTGTTTAGCACAAATACACAGATTTCAGCATTGCTTTTACTGGGTGTCTTTACATCTAGAAGCTCACATCTTTGAATTGAAAAAGGGGTTCCTTGAAACCCCGAAACACGTGTATTCTGAAATCTGTGTATTTGTGCGAAACAACGTTGGATATTTCCTGTTATTTCTCGGCACAAAGGTATTTATTTATTGCTTATCTGCAGGAACTTTCATATGCGGACGCGTGCTGATTTCAACATAGAAAATTTGTCCCTTGCTAATGCAGCGCAGTCGCATCTCCAGCACATTCTGCGAACATGTCGTTTTGTAAACATGTAAAATCTTGTAACTTGCTTTATATTTTCCTAGCGAGCGTTAATTCTAACCCCTGGTGATTTTTAAGCACAATCTTGTATCAAAAACATCCTGTAATCAGTCCCATAGTGATCTTAAAAATAACTACATTTTATATTCTGACAGTCGTTTTTAATAAGAATAGAGAAATTAATAACTTTGGATTTTCAATTTTCAGTATAGAAAATTTAACCTATTTGATTACCTATTTGTTAATAAGTTATTTCTTGGAACAAAAGCAACTTAGTAAATAAAATTACAAGATGAAAGTTACATTAATATTCAAACTAAAGCGTTAGACTTTTTGTCAAAACTAGTTCTTAATTATAAAAAAAGTATATTAAAATCTTTTTTTCAACATGTTCAAAAATCAAGCGCAGAAAAAGTATCAAGATTAATTTCCAAGACATGTTTCGCCAACAAATTGTATTGCTACATTTAACTACGCATAAACCACCAAATTTGTATCGGATCATTAAGAATTTTTCCACCGTCCTTTTCACAAAGACGTCATGTTCAATTCAAACCGATCTCATTTATCCAATTGGGAGTCAAATTAATTACGCTAGCTCAAGTGCATGCGAATTCTCGCAGATCCTCAGAATATAAAGAAAACTTCAGTTCCCTTTTCCTACATCATGCGAGCCATATTATCAGTTTAGGCATTTCGATAGATGTCATTTATTCAATTGAATGCATTTAAAAGTGCAAGAAAAAGTTCATCGTCGGTGCTCATTTTTCAAATGTGAGCAGGGCTCGTTGTCTCTTACAAATGGCAGATCATTTATTATTCATATATGGCTGGCGTTTATCAGAAAGGACTCAACTTGCTATAGCTCCAGACCGCTTCTTCAAGGCTCTTCATTTTCGCAGATGTAAAATGATTTCTCGGGCAATTTCGCGAGCAAATAAATTCGGGAGGAAATATGAAAGGGAATATTTTTGCATGCTGATGTTGAATTTATCATAAGTCAATGAAGAATTGCATTTTTTGATTTATTTTGAATTTCGAAAACTAAACGCTGTTCATCTGGATATGATCATTTGACTGCAAAATATAATTTCGATGAAATAAAGATTGAATAATATGTTTGATTTTTTTATTTATATTTTTCCCCATATTTATTAAGGAATATTTTCGCCTTGTTTAGTTCCCAGTACAAACTAAAAAATCATTCCGCCTTCAAAACATTTCCCACCCAAACCTCTAGTTCAATCACTTACATTAGATATTGACTTAATGATTATTGACTCAATGTTCATTAGTTTTTTCTTGACGTACTCTTGATCATTGGAAATAATATTTGGTCCGTGACTGAATTAATTTTAACTAATTCGCCACTACTACTATGAGTTCATAAGATCGTAAAGTATGAATGCAAATGAAACCCTCGAAAACAATGAAATACT
Source organism: Uloborus diversus (assembly GCF_026930045.1). Lineage (NCBI taxonomy): Eukaryota > Metazoa > Arthropoda > Arachnida > Araneae > Uloboridae > Uloborus > Uloborus diversus. The sequence continues at coordinate 32,634,723 of NC_072735.1, forward strand.
CCTTCTTAAAAAAATGTCTGAAGCAATATTATATTTCGGCGAAATAATAATTTTAAAGAGATATGTATCTACATTTTCAGCTAAAAAGTTCAATTTTATTCTTTTTACTTGCTTATCGTACCTTTTTCTAACCGTTTAGGGACTCTATACCATTTCTGAATCCCTAAATTTTTATCGTTTTGTCAAAAGTAAGAAATCTTTAAAAGAGCTTTAAAGGAGTTATCTAAAACTTTTGAGGTAAAATCAGAATAGGAATTTTACTCTTAAAAGCACCCTAATGTGTGTTTTTCCTGCTACGAGTTTGTTTTTGTTGTTTGGTTAACTTGTAAAGTAGTTGATAGATAGAGAAAAATTAGGTTAATTTATGAATATTCTAATGGTCTAAATTCCATCAAACTTTGTACTTTGTCTAAGTTTAGCACGCTAAATTTATTTTTCATATTCGAGTTATGGTATCATAATCAAAAGTTTGAGATAATTTTCGATTTAATGAGGATGCGGCAAATATCCTTTCTTTTTACAATGCAACTATACTTTCCCGCAGTATTATGACACAAAAACTTGCCTGTTAAAAAATGAGTTTTTCTCCTTTCGAACTTGTTTAAAAGAATTAAAATGAGGAAAAGAAACTACATTCATATTAAGGAAATGTCGCACAATTTGTGATTGTGAAAAGTGCACTTTTTTTTCTCCTGAAGCCAATTTTAAGGTAACGAAATCATTGGAGCGTAGGTCATGTATTTTAAAAAATTGTGTAAGGTTATCAGTATTAATGGGGATAACGTTACATGACTTCTGAAGTATGTAGCACCTTTGTCAGTGGTTGGAAAAACTACACTTTTTATGTAGCGAACTACAACTACTTTGTAACAATTGTAGTTAAATACAACTACAACTACTTTTTTTATAAATGTAGCAACTACAAGCTACTTTTGAAATGTAGTTGCTACTTCGCTATTTTCCAAAAAACAAGCAAATAAAACCCACACACATTAGGGTGTCCCACAAAAAAATAAAGTCGATTTTTTTCAAGACGCATACTCTGTTATATTTTTCCTTTATGTCAACCCGTGCCACGACTTGTGTCTGAAAGTGTAAACCAGCACTTGTATGCTATGCCATATCGAGAAAATAAACTTTTTTCAGAAATTTGAAATTTATGTTGATTAAATGTTGTCCCTATACCCCACATGCACCGTGGAAACATTTGTTCAAATTAAAAAGCATTTAAATATCCTACACTTAACCTACAATTTTTAATTTCCTTCATAATTTTTTTTTTCTATTTATCTTTTTCAAAAATACATATAAATTTAAATAAAATATCAAGTTCAAAAATTATGAAATGAAAAATTTAATTTAAACGGGAAAAATCCATATATATATATTTAAGTACTATGTGGGAGACTTAAATATTGCAGTACAGCAAATATTTCTATTTAGCTCTAACTACCTACTTTACAGTTTATTTTTTTCAGCTTAATAATTTCGTAAAATTTATCTTACATTTTTAAAAATAAAAATAGAAAAAAAATCAATTTTTTGAAGAAAATTATAAAATTTAAGCCAAGTGTGGGATAACCTAAATGTTTTTTTTTTTTTTTTTTTTTTGAAATTGAAATAAATGTTTTTGTGGTGCTCGTTGGCTACAGGGACAATGTTTCATCAACAGAAATGTGACCGTCGTAATCACAAAAATTTTTGCCTCGTTAAATATTTTTGTTTTTAAATTTTCGGTCGATTTATATAAAATACGCGAAATTTTCAGCTTACGAAATCACCTATATCTTAATTTTCGCGAAAATAAGTCCTTTTACAATATTGGAACAAGCGTCTCTTTGAAATTTGAAACGTTCATCCACTGGACATTCTCAGCAGAAAAACGAGTTACTAAATTGACGGTTATCTCTAATTTATATACTTTTTTTTTAAAAAAAAGTCAAGTTCTGTTCAATACAAATAATGGCGAAATATGAAAATTACGATGCCAAACAAATTAATGGCGTCAAACAGGTGGACCGTATGACGTCAGAATGATATGCTGAGGTCAGCTCGTATTTTTATGAGTCTTATTTGTCATTGCATCAACTGATGTTCTTGTGTAAAACTTGCGCCAGTCAAATTCGTTTCAATCTTGATTCCTTTTATGTTTTTTTTTTTTTTTTTAAGTTTTTTTAAAAGTAGTTTCCAGAAGTTGCTACAAACTACTTTTTTTGTTTCGAACTGCTCACTACACTTGTTTATAGAGTAGCGCACTACTTTTTTTTTTTTTTTTTTAAGTAGTGAGTTTCCTATAAACACTATATATAAAATCTATATATACATAAAAAAAATCAATTTTCAATCAAGTCAAGCCAAGTGTGGGATAACCTATTTTTTTTAAAATTGAAATAAATGTTTTTGTGGTGCACGTTGGGTATAGGGACAATGTACCACTACTTTAAAAAAAAGTAGTTCGCTACGACTAAACAATTTATCTACTACAGTAGCGTCGCTACTTGCAACGCGTTACTTCCAACCACTGACGATCGTTTCAAAAACTCAAATTGCTGGAGAATTCTTGCTCTATGGTTTTAGGAGAATGCAAAGCGCACTCGTAAAGATCAGAATAGGGAGCAGAGCAGGCAAACTTTTATCAACGGAACGGAAACCGATACTGGTAACCGAGCGATAAAAGCTCTTGCTTTGCAAATCTTGGAGATTCGGGGTTCTGGGTTCGGACCGCACTCAGGTCATTTCCTCTCTGAGTGCAATAAAAATATATTGTTTGTATATTGAAATAATTGGTGTTTATTGGTTGTTAAAAAGCATAAACTTCATGAATCGTTCAAGAAAGTCAGGTGAAAGCTTAATGTTTGCGAATGAGTAACCATTCAAGTAATTTCTCTGCAAGCATACAGAAACTTCTGGTGTAGAAATGAGTGAGACGTTACGCTATACAGTGAAACCAGTGTATAACGATACTGTCCATAGCAATAAACCTGTCTATAGCGATATTTTCCTTGGTCCCTGCAAAATATCAGCTTGAATAATCAAATTGTCTATAACGATAACCTGTCTATAACAATATTTTTTCAGGTCCCAACAGTATCTTTGTAGACAGGTTTTACTGTAGTTACATTAGCAAGGTGTAACCTCCCACAAACGATGTGTAACTTTACACCAGTTATATCAGTTATGTTACTCCAGAGTAGTTGAGGCAGCTAAACTGCCACAGATTTTATTAAATAAGGTTACACATTTTTTTTTTTTTTTACAGTGGACAATTTGCCGGTTCCAACTTATCAGAAAAACCCAACAATTACTTTAAGTTTTTTTTTTTTTAAGTGTTGCAACTTTTTTAAAAATAAAATCCATAGGCTTGCAATAAATCAGTGCTCTAACTGTGCACAAAATAAATTTTTTTCCCAAACAACCGATGATGATTGTGATAAATAGGCGTCAAAAGAAACTCAATCCAGTCGAGGAATACAACAGAGCCGCATCGTGCAATTTGTCTTTTCTGATGAAGAAGCTTTCAAGCGGAACATTATTTTGGGTTAGCAAGATATTGTGTTTCAGCAGCGAATGATTATAAACTGGAAGCTTGATATTTTAAAGTAAGTTAACCTTTTGTGGATCATAAAATCTGAAGAAGAATGGTGAAGCGTTTTCAAAAAAAAAAAATAACAGCTTTTCTTTTTTTTTCAAACTGAAACTGTTTTTTCCTAATATTGAGACTTGGATGTTGGAAAAAAAATGAGTTAAGAATTTTTGTTGGTAACTTTTGCGAGGTGTTTTAGTTTAGGAAATTTAAAAGATTAAAATTTTTTCGGTTGACATGTATATACTTTTTCCTTGGGAAAAGAAAACTACTTGGTTTGCATTGTTTAGAAAACAAAATGACCTGGTCCAACCCGTGTATATATGTTTCGCCCTGGGAATATATTCGTCGGGGGTCCTTTGAGATTACACTCTGGCGAAGTATTAATGTGCGTATAGAGAGCTGATGAGCCATATTTTAGGAATTCTGCTAAAAACCTAGTTTTAAACCAAGATGGCACGTTGTTTTCTCACTAAGTGGTTAATAACTGCTAACGATGCGGACTCACTTTATAAAACAAAAAAAATGAAGGCTTTCTTCCGTAATTCCTATTGCTTGACCGGAACCTACAAATAAAATAAAACATAAATAACCAACTTTTAATGAAAAAGTGCATCAAAAAGGAAAAAAAAAGATGTGGCGTATGTTTTTGCTAGCTCAGAGGTTCAGTTTCAGACCCTGCGCCACCCCCCCCCCCCCTCCTTGAACACTTAAGTAAGATCATGCTCCCCTCCCCCTACATGTGATAAGTACAAGTAGTACAAGCGGAATTTGAAGCTGAATCTGATTAGGATAGCTAGAGCTGGTATTTTTTCTTAAAATATAGATGATATCGAACCTAAAATTTAGTATTATTACTTTTAACTTCATTTTAAAACATATTATCGTCGGAATACTTGAAATCAAAGAATTGAAACTAAGCTCAAATTAATTTGAGGTACATAGATAAAGTTGGGATGCAATACCAGTCACTTTCACAAAATCAGTGGGAGGGCTGCCACTGTTTATGTTCCACAGTTTTTGAATAATTGGTTGTGAGTGTGATAAAGCACAACTCAAGACACTTCTCAAATCCAGCACGAAGTTTTGACTTCAAGATATGTATGCTAATGTTTAAAATCGAGATTCAGAGATTTGCGGAAGAAAATCCTAAAAATATATAAAGTTTAGCTAATATGAAGACAAAGATAATGGATGAGATCAAGAAAAAAATGGGATACTAACACCTCGACACTACTTATGATCACAAAAAGCCATCTCTCTTAAGAAAAGAAAAAAAAAGCCGAATTAAATGCATTCAGTTTATAACTCTGTTCAAGTATTGATGATGATAAACCACGTATTTGCCTTCAATCACTTGTCTGGCAAACTTAATACTGCCAGTTTAAGTGTTTGAAATGCTAGTAAACGATCCTCTAAGTTTTCACGGACAAAAATCCTTATTGACGAAGTACCGAATCAGATTTCTCAATTTTTCTTGAAATTGCAAATGCAAACACTGTGCCAGAAAAACTCTGGTTGTAAATTAAAATGCTCCAAGTACGAAATCAATCCAAGTTTACTTTGGATAGTTAATGTTGAATGAAAATCAAATGATCAATGTGTGTGTTGATCTATATAAACGATACAGCTGCAGTATTTTTCATTATGAAATCATTTAAGCCGTTGCTTATGTTACAGCAATTGGACAAAGTACCTACCTTTTTATGTCAACAAAGTGCATGTAAGAAACAAGTATGAAAGGAAAAAATGTTTCTTTAAAATTCCTCGGTAATTTGCTAGTATTATTTCCACCTACAGTTGGAGCGAACCTAACCTGGTAAAGCTGTAATGTCTCAATTACGAGCTGCTTATGTTTTGCAATGCTGTCAGTTTAGGTTCGTCCAACTATAGTTTAAGTTGTTTTGAAATAATTATGAGTTGCAATATTTTAAAACTTATTTCAATTGCTTAAAAAAAAAATAAATTCTAACACCTTAAATCAAAATCTTGGCCACTTCACTGAGAAGTCTCTCTTGATTTCTAAAGAATGATGTGAGAAAATTGCAAGGACAAAACGAAATATATTTTTCAAAGATCAAAAAGTTTCTTCAAACAAGTTAATGACTGGAAATGAAGGAAAGTTTGATTTCCAAAATATCTGGAAATATTTCGATTGAAAACGAAGCTCTGAGAAGTAATTAAAAAATAAGTCAAAAAGTTAGAAATAGATGTACTCTCTTGAAAGAAGATAAAAAAGCAAAAGGAAGACTTTATATTTAATGAAACAAAATACTTTTCTATTTGAAATGTGGAAGGCAAAGAATCGTACTTTCTTTAATAGTGCTCATCTAAAATTCAGAAATAAATTAAATAAGATAATTGTAAGTTTTAGAGAGCAAAATATGTAGATTAGAAAATGGTAATCGTTTAAGCCAGGTACAATTACCTTAGAACAAAAAGAGCTCATTAGGTCTTAATCTAAAGGAGCCATTTTGCTTTATTCATTTTAGTGTTTCCATTTATAAGATTTAAAAGACGCTGATTATGTTTGAACATTAAAGAACATCAGTATGCGGAGATCATAACACGAGACATTAATCTATCCTGAATTCTACAAGCTTTTCATTAGTCAAATGATTTTATTGAAAGAATAAGATATGTATAAAATAAGTATAAATTATTATGTTCATACTTTCTGTCTAATGTTGTTTCCTGAGAGATAAGCATGTAAATAATCACTCACAGACAAATTTGGAGCTTTTAAAAGAGCAAATACGTTACAAAGCATTAAGTATTTTTACAGGTTTACCAGAATTTTTCAGACACATTTTTGAAACAAAAGCATTGTATCTTTGACTTTTTCCATTTTCAGACACGAACTAGTAAAAAACTAACTTCTTTGAACTTCTTACACTTTCATTTACTTATATAGCAATCACTACAGCAAGGCCAATGAGAATATCGAGGTGTAAGAATTTCACAAGTATGTCTGTAAAAAAATATTTTCATACAGTAAAGAAAACTTTACTTTTTTTTTCAGGTAAAAAATGTTCAATTACAGTTTTACGTCAAATAGCAATTAACTTAAAAGATACAACATTTAAACAGCGTCAAGCAAAGCCTAATAAAATAACTAAAATTAAATTTAAAATTTTAAAAATAAAATCGACTCTTATTACCAACATCGAATCTTGCGGCTCTGATTGCATAAAACTTAAACACATTAAAATAATTTTCTATATATGAGGGTCAGTCAGAAAGTTAGCTGCACTGCTCAAGAAAACGAAAAAAAAAAAAGAATAAAAATTTTACAATAACTTTTTTGTTATCTTTAAGTTCCATTTAAAATCTACTTTTTAACATAACCACATCCGTTATTTAAGCATTTGATTAGGCGTGGAACAAGTTTTTCGATTCCTTCTGCAAAGAAATCCCGTCCAATGTCCAATGACCCCTTGATGGAATGCAACTTTCACTTCGTCATCCGAATGGTATCGTCGTTTTGAAAGTTCTTGTTTCATAGGAACAAAAACATCGAAGTCAGGAGGTGAAAAGTTAAGGCGGCTAAGGAAGGTGATCCCACACTTCGTACCTAAACTTGGTTTTCCCTCGCGCTCAGCGTCGTCAGTATCTGTAAGTCTATTTTCAAACATGTTGCATCATTTCACGATAGCTTGAAGTGCCATTGCATTTTCACCCTACACTTCATGATACTGCCCATAAATTTCAGTGCAGTTGCACCTTTTTGCCCCCAAAATCGAATCACTGCACGCATTTCCAATTTGGACGCTACTTCAGCTGTCGAGACATGTTTGCGACTGATCAACAGAAAAACTAAACTGACCTTGAGGAAGTCGCTACATCACCGATAAATGTACATGTCTGAAGTGTTGCAACTGAAGTGTATGCAACAGAATTTCATCAAAATGTCTTAGACGGAACATGTTTACGAAGTAGTGAAGTTAACTTTCTGACTGACTTACGTAATTTAGAAAACACGGAAAGAGAAAGATAATCACAACCTCCATAAGTTTTATTAGCAGCAAATGTGGAATCAAGAGACAAAATTAAAGGCCTTGCTTACTAAAATTAATATTTGACAACAAATAGAAAGTGACAACATAGAAAATTTTTTAATGTATGTGATTTCTACGATTGCATGCCAACAACAGTATTGGTACCAATCACGGGAAGGCTTAATATTGTATTCAAAATTTACTTTAGAAGGTTATAATTCGAGTTACTACTTGAGTTACTATACGAAGTTCCAAACTAATTCCACCATACACAGCGAAATTCGTTCTTTCAATTGATATTAAATTTCTCAAATCTATGGGTAGTTTTCACTGCCGAAATTCCTTTGTTTATTTCAAAAGTAGATATTTGAAATTTTATTCCTGCTGTGAAATTTAGCATTGTAAAACTATTAGTTTTAACTGCATTATATGCATCGAATCAATACATTCCAGTGTCTACTAGCATGTTTTGAATAATATACACTGTAAAAATATTTAAAAAATAAAATCATTTGGTTGTAATTTTTTTAAAAAAAATTCGCAATGCATTTTTGGATGCATTTTCATATAGTAAAATTTTAAGATGTAAATATTCATCTACGAAACTGTGTTTATTTAAGCTTTAGTTAACTTGAAAGCGTTTAGAAATACTTTTCTTTCGACATAAAATTACGTTTGTATTACTCATCCTAATAACCATAACATATTTTTTGACGATATCGTGTACTCAACCGAGTGAAGGGAAAATACTATTAAAATACAGGAACTTTTGAAGTAATTGAATATCAAGTATGGACGTGAATATTACGTTCATGAGACTCAATGCATATTCTGTCTTCGGTTGTGAATTTTTAATCAATATATTTTATTTTCCCTCAAAATATGAATTATAAATAAATGAAACTAAAAAATTGAATGATTGAATATCATCAGTCTGCATAAAGTTGCATTAGAAAGTTTCTTCGATTTTAGTATTTTGTTCCCTCAAAGGTTTACTAAAAAAATAACAGATACTTTGTTGTAAAAATGTTAAAAACTGAATTATTTGAAAGTATTTAATTATTCTATGATATTCAATTAACTAAGATATGTTGCGACTGACTTTGGTTAAAAGGAATTTTCTTCAATATTTATAGATAACATCTGAAACGAGAAAAAAGTAAAATACCCATCATAAGCAGTAGTTTACTACACAAGTTAGAATTATCAAAGAACATTTCCGGAGAAATAATAATTTAATTAAGTACTTAAAAAATGATTATTATTTTTTATTAATTTACTCTTATATATTTTTTATTTATTTATTTTTTGCTGGTCTAATTTAATGTAATAATTCAGTGCTTAACCTATCGTCTAATTCGTCTAATTCCTAGTGTGATGAGAGTCACATGTTTATTTCATAATAATGGCAATCATATTCCTTTAAAAAGAAGATCACTTTAAGAAATTTACCAATAATATCTCTACTATACCCTGATGTCACCAACTAATGTTCATATTTTTTACTGGAATACATCGATTTTTTTTTTACCGTTCAAATACGTAAATTTCTGAAAATACATTGGAGTGTTAAGCAGTTAGTTACTTTAGCCCTTAAGCCAGGGATAAAGCCGAATTACATACAATATGTTGATAGCCCGGTTGAGACTGCGTATTGAAGCAAAAAATTCAGATCTAAAAAGAAAGTTGATTAAAAAAAAACTTTTTCTGGATCACTGTAAAGTAATGCAGTAATTAAATCGAAAACACGAGTCAAAAGTATAAATGTCATATTTCAAAAAAAAAAGGCAATAGGAAGCATTTTTCAATGTAGATTACTTATTAATATTAGACATGACGCTCTTTATGACAGATACAAACAAAAGTTGCTAATTAATATGGACAAGCATTATGAGAGTTCCACATTGTTCATGTTTTACAATGCTATGAATTTGGGCATAAGTCTGCAATGCTGTATCTTTAGCTAATATCTCTTCCATTTTTATTTCTGAAAAAAGCAAATAACTTGTAAACCTGACAACCTGGCTTATGTTTTAAGACTTGATTAATAGAGTGCTTTACGTATTGTAGCACAGGCTCATTCCAAAGTTTTACCACTGGTCTAAACTAACGTTTCAGAAAAATTGACTTTGACTGTAATTGCTTCATATCCAACAGAGTTAGTTTCATTTTAAGTGGCAGCGTACGTTTTACTTTGAAGATTTTTGCGAAAAAATAATGAAATTGTTATCAATCACAAAAGATTTTTTTTTTGATAGAGATGCGTATTAATTACCTTAACAGTAAAAAGTTTATTTTTTGTTAAATATATATGCCATCATGCGAGTAAAGTTTTTGCCATAAATAAGCAAAACAGAAAACAAAACAAAAATGACAGAGTTGTGCTAAAATCTTTAATAAAAAATAGGACGATTTTGTGTTTATGAAACAAAACGATTTCCATTTTAATATGTTAAAGTCAAAGAAACGAGAGTTCTATAATAATATTCCTCTAAAGTTGAGAAATAAATGAGATAAGATATTGTAAATTTTAAAGAGTAAATATGTAGATAACAAAAAGGTAATCGTTTAATCCAGGTACAATTACCTCGGATCAAAAAGAGCTCATTAGGATTTCCTAAATCTGAAGAAACTATTCTGACTTCCTCATTTTAGTGTTTGCATTTATAACATCTAATTGACGCGATTATGATTAAACATTAAATAACATCTGTGTGCAAAGATGATAACAATTGAAATTTTCTATTCACATTTCAAATATTTTAATAGTTGAAATTAAATTATTAACTATTTGATAACTTTTATATAAATTGTCAATAGTAAAAATAAATCGTGTATTCATCGTTTATATAAATAAATAAATAATTGTTTATATAAATAAATAATAAATCGTTTATATAAATAAATAATACATCGTTTATATAAATAAATTATAAATCGTTTACATGGAATCATCAATAACTTTTTTTTAATATCTAAAATGGAAAATAAAATTTTAAAGTGCAAAACTTGTGCATCTGAGGAGTGAATTAATTAGTCAGAATATAAGTTCGCAATATCACATTTGGAACCGAAAGTTTTACGGATTTGATATACGTAGCAAAGATTTTTCAATTTAAATTCAGTTGCCATAGTTTGTTTCTGAGTTTTATATTTCAATGCATATACGCAGCTTATCAATAATGCACATTTTAGTATGATATAAGAAAGTTGAACAAATATGTCTTAAAGTATCGTTAGAAAATGGTGTAAGACATCTTTTAAAGGAAATTCTGAGGTGGAATTTCAGAAACATAAACAACACGTCAGAAAGCTGTTACATTCCTGAAATATTCATGTGGTGACATCTTAAGCTTTATAACTTCACCGGGACGTAGGAGTATGAGTGTATTATCAACACAATACTAGGAATGCGAGTAAATTTATCATAAACTATGCTAAGCAAACCGTAGATGAACAGCTGTGACAGTCCCTTGACACTTTGCGTAACATTTTCTACAGGAATGACCAAGAGAGAAACGAGCCAATGTGTATTAAGATGAAGCTTTTTTTTTTGTAAAATTGTTATCTTTTTATTTTCTCAGTTTGTACGTTTTGCATTAAAAAAAAAAAAAACATTTGAAGAGCATCTGCAGGTAGCTCAACAGTAGCAAAGTTTCTATGCACAGTTGATCTTCGTTTATCCAACCCCTGTTTATCCAGATCTCCTATTTATCCGGATCAAATTTTTAGAGTTAATAATAATTTATGTTCACTTAATTAATAGTTTTAAACTGCGATAGTAGGAACAATAAATACTTTAAACATTCGCATTTTATTTTAAACTAGAAAACCGACCGTCAAAGTATGACTTGTGAAAATTGCTTCTTTGAACAAAGCCTTGGCCTGTTTGGTGTTATTTTGATAGTTGAAATTTTAACCCTAATTCCAGTGGATTAACCCTGAACTCCAGTAGAAAGCGTTCATTGTTGACCACTTTTCGTTTTTTCATTCCCCTAAAATGAGTCTTACCTGTAAAACAGTTAAGTTACCAGATTCAGTTTAGCCTTGTTACAATAAAGCCTTTCCCTGCCTTTTAAACATTACCAAAACATATTATCAAATTATCATGCCATAGCGTGAGTTCCAATGTTGATGACGTCCGGAGCGTTATTCGATCACTGGCAATTATATAATAGATGATGAATCTACTACTCCTGAATAGGTCGTACAATAAATTGTGGTATAACATAACACATATGACGTATTTGGTGTGTCCACCCGGTACAACTTCAGCTGAATTATAAATGATCAAGTGTTTAAGCGAGACAATCTAATGTAATTTTATTAACAATCTTTGTTTTTGCTTCTACTTAGTAACGAATTTATTTTGCTCGTTTCCCTCATTGCTCGTATTATCCCGGTTTGTTTATCCGCATTGTCTTTGGGTTATTTCACGGTAATTTTGACATTTATGTAGAGTCCGTAACGTACCGTTTTTTTTTTTTTTTTTTAATTTGCCGTAACTTTTTAATTCACTGTTTGATTAGCTTATTATTTTATTTTATTATTACTTTCTTACCAACACACCAACTCAAATTAAAATAATTTGCAAATCAAACAGTAAATTAAAAAAATATGGCAAAAAAGGTCACGTTACGGACTTTGCAGAAATGTCAAAAATACCGTGAAATGACCCGTTTGGTACCAGTTAGTCCGGATAAATGAGGTCGCACTGAATAGTGAAGCCAGTTCTGCAATTTAGGAAGCTCAGAGGGGTTTACTGCGGGGATAAGCACAAACGTCGTATCTGCAACTGAGTTTAAAATGCGAAATTCCGGTTTGAAGTTTTGTTCCGCCATGTATTTGATTTAGGGATGGTTGGGGTAAGTGGATCACCGGGGTTAGTGAGTCCCCCCCCCCCTTAAAACTGAAATATGGATCATGTTTTCAAACTTTTTTCATGTTAAATGTCATCACAGCGATTGGTTTTGCATATATTAAGATTTCGTGGAATTTTTTTCCTAGGTCACAGCACTTAGTCAAAAAAAAAAAAAAAAAAAAAAATCTGATTTTTTTTTTTTTTTTTTTTTTTTTTTTTTGCTATTTCAAGCATTATTTTTTGAAGAAGAGTTTCCAGGTTAGTTTTTTGTAATTTTTTTATAATCATTAATTTTTCTCGCATATTTAACTTAAAATTCATACGGCAACAAGAATTTTTTTATAACATATTATTAGTAAGTGTTTCAGGGGAGGAACCCCACTTACCCCGTAAATTTTTACTAAAAAGGGTAAGTGGGTCCCCACATAATAATGGGGATTTCAAATTCAAAAGCAAATCTGATTAAATATTTGTATTAGTGAAATACAAGACTGATGACCAGTAGAAATTGATAGTTCAGCTGCAAAAACTGCTAAAGCTGATGATTATGTATTTATTAAACTTACATCAAAGTAAGATATAAAGTAGGTCTTATGTTGGAAGTTGATAAAAATAAAAAAAATACTGTTGAACTTGCGAGAACGTCTTCGTTCTCGGAGATACGCAGCAAGTTTATGAAAATTACATTCTTGCAAACTGTTCCTTATTCTTTGCAGATATACTCTTTTAATAAAGTTATTTTATACGGAAATTTGGTAATTATCACTTTTTCTTATATTCAATTCATAATAATATTTAATTGCCTTTAAATGGAAATTTAAATTATACATTTACACACATTTGTGTACCTATACACATTTTTCTTCACATAAATGTCTTAATAATTCGGAATGAAACAATGCTTACCGCTACCTTTAAAAGGAGGGGACTTATCAAAAAGTTAAAGAAAAAAAAAGAAGCATTTCATAAAATGAATCACTGAGAAAGAAAGAAAGAAAACAAATTATTTGAGCAATGCTAACAAAGATGATAATTCAGTTCCTTACGTATCTTAAGTATCTCATCTTGTAAGCTATTAAGAGGAAACAATCATTTACTTAAGTCAGATTTTTTTTTTTTTTTTTTTGCCATGCACAAATATTAAGTCTCTTTTTTATTCCTTGACATTTGTAATTTTAAAAAGCAGTATTAAGATAAGATTTAGAAAGACATCCTCTCAGTTAATTGTTTCACTTGTTTAACTGACCCGATTTAACCGTTTCCACGATAAATCACTTTAATGATTTGAATGCTTGGTAAACACTATCGCTTAATGACTCTTAAATAATTTAATGAAGAAGTACCTTAGCCTTATTGTAGAAGACTCGTATTTTTTTCCTCTTCCTAATAACTTTGGAGAAGATGTGATTCAATAGCAAAATAATAATAATAATAATAATAATAATAATAATAATAATAATAATAGAGAATATTAACACACGCGAAATAGAAACATAAAAATGAAAACATAAAACTGAAAAAGCATAAACGTTTAAGGGTGGAAACTATGGTTAAGTTGAGAAAAGAGACGACCATTAAAAATTAGATAGTCGAGTGTAATTTTAAGCATTGAAAACTAAGTCGTAAAACGATTATTAAATTCCTCATGTGTATAGTTTTCTGTTTTCCAGTTTGCTTCTTCAATGATTTTCTTTCCAGTTTTAGATGTCAGTTATGCTGCAAAACATATTGAACTGAGATAAAACTTTAAAGTGAATTTTTTTAAGTGTTTGTAATTTTAATTTTCTTATTTAAACCGAGTAAATGATATTTTTTTTCTTTTCGCAGAATCCAGTAAGCATTTTAATGAGACTAAAATTTAATGGTTTTTTGCAGCCTCATAAAATGTAATGACTTCATCCTAGCTATAAATATTTTGCTTCCAAGTAGTGGCAGAATTTTTATTAATAACACTTGAAGCAAAAAAGAATTTTGTGCTCTAGTTTAATTAAACTGTCAACAAAAATTTTAATAGGAAAAGTTTGGAAATTTGCAGTTTTAAAGAATAATTATAACAGCTATTCCTTCGTTTTTGTTTTCTTTTTTATTCATTTTTCCTTTAAAGAAAAAATCAAGAAACGCAGCGTGTTTTCGTTTCTAACGTCATGATGAAAGCATATACTAAGATTAATAAATACCTTTGTGCAGAACAGTAAATTAAGAAGTAACAACGTCAGAAAAGCACAAATTCACAGATTACTGCAGACACGTGTTTCAGTGTTACAGGGAACGCGTTTTTCAATGCAAAAAGTAATGAGCTTATGGATGAAAAGACATCCGACAAAAGCCAAGAGCAGATAAGCATACATCTTAGAAGATAAAAACAGCGGATTAGCCAAACACCAAAGAGAAAATTATAAACCGATCAGGAACCAATAGGAATGCAAGCAAAGGCCAAGAGCTTTCTCTTAGGTACGAAAAATCCAGAAAGAAAGAATTCTATTCGACAAAGATTAAGCCGAAGCTTAAACAAAAAGAAAATTTTGGTAACCGTGAACCGCAAGAAAGAAAAAGGTGATTGGAAGAAAAAAACACCAAGGAATGAAATAAACAAAAACAAAATTTTCGGAAAAGGAAAAATAAAGATAAATAGAAAAAAAGGTGGAGAGAATGTCAACCATGACAAAAAAAGTTAAAATTAAACAAAGTCAGATTGATAAAAATTAATGAGAAAAATTGGATGGGGAAAGGACACTGTTAAAGATATGTGAGCCAGACATTGGAAAAATTCGGAACTGCTTTAAGATCATTAACTAAGTTAGAACTGTTCCTCAATATACGGAAAGATTCCCAAAAGTCAAGACCTGTTGAAGTGGGGCATTTTTGGATAATCTGATAAGAGTTAAAATCAAAAGAGTGATTCGAATCCCAACAATGTTGAGCAATACTAGACTTAATTAATTGTTGTTTTTTCACACAATGTTGATGCTCTTTCAAGCGAACTTTTAAAGCACGCCGAATCTGTCCAATATGGGCAAGTTTACAGCTACAATTAATTTTATAAATTCCACAACAATTAAGAGGTTGAATAGGATCTTTAAGAGAAGAGAATGAAAGTTTATTAATAATAGGAGAGAACACCACCTGGAATTGGAAACGTTTTATAATCTTAGCAACCTGATAGCTTACAGATGGAAAGAAAAGCAAAGCAACCAAATTCTTTTTGATGAAGGTTCGGTTAAGAACATTAGTTTGTGATTTATTTGAAAGTTTTTTATAAATGGAATCAATCAAAATTGGCGGACAGTCTCTATCAATTGCCACAGCTTTAAGATAATAAAGTTCCACTTAAAAAAGTTCCTGTGACAAACAAAGATTAATTGCGCAATACACAAAAGAATTGAAAGCAGAATATTTTTGATTTGGAGGATGAGACGATAGTCTATGAGGAGGTAAAGAAACAGCAAAAGGTTTGCGATAAACAGTAGTTTCAAAACCATTTTCAGTACCAGAAACAAGTACATCAAGAAATGAAATGCAATTATTCCGTTCCTTCTTACAAGAAAACTGAATATGTAAAACCCCATCACTCTCAAACTGATTCTGGTTCATTAAAACAAAACAATCATCAACTTACCGAACATTAAAATGAAACTGCAGTTTTTGGAACAGCTTAACTTCAAAATAATGCATATAAATATCACTAAGAATGAGGATTAGTGGGTTTCCCATAACCAGACTATCTAACATAATACAAAATTTCTCATTAAAAACAAAAGAACATTGCTTAAGACAGGTACGAATAAGGAAAATTAAATCCTCAATTTTCGTACTGGTGAAATGAAGTTCAGAAAGTCTTCTACGAAGGCATAACAATGAACCCTCGACGGTAAGGTTCGTAAATAAAGAGTTAAAACCGAAAGAAGCCATAAAAGAATTATTTGGAACGAAACAATAATTTTTTTAACAAAATGAACTGAATTTAAATAGTAAATAAATTGTGACTCCTAAGAGGAGAAAACACAGAGACTAAATTTTTTGCAAGTTTTTACGAAGCCGTACCAATATTGGAAACAATCGGCCTGAAAGGAATACCAGCTTTATGCACTTTGGGTAAAGCATAAAATCTGGCACAATAAGCAATAGATGGAACAACAGAGCGTTTAACATTTGAAGAAATAGACTGAACAGACTTGACAGCAGATGAAATAGTTTTTAATTATTTATCATTAGGATCTTTAGAAATTTCAACATATGAACCAGAAGAAATCAAATTATTAGTTTTATAAACATAAGATGATTTGTCAAGAACAATAGTTTGGCTACCCTTGACAGCTTTGGTAACAACCAGATCAGAATTAGAAACTAAGTCTTTAATAGAACGGCTAACAGTATTAGCAAATACAGGTTTAGAAATTTTCGAGTTAAAGTCAATATTAGAAGTTATAAGATGCCGAACCGAATCTTTTTGAGAGGAAGTAAAGGCACTAAATTTAAAAGCTTTCTTAACAGGAGCAATAAGCTTTGAAAAAGAAGGTTTAACACTCATAGCAAAATTATCATTACATTTTAGAGCCTCCAATTAAATCTTTGAAATGTAATTTACCACGTTCCGTTAAAATTGATAAAGTAATCTTTCGGTCAAAATTGGCTTTACTCAGAGCGTCGATCCAGGAAACTAGGAATCATTTATCGCTTATTAAAGGTGAACTTTATGATTTACATCTTTCGGTTTCAAATTCCATTTCCGACTATTGACAGAAATTCTTGGTCTAGAACCCTTCGTTCCTCTGATAAGCATCAAAATGTTTTGAAAAAAAGAAATTAGCTATGCTCTGTAAAACTTCTGATGTGGTTCATCTTGATAATTTACCCGTTGTTAATAAGAATGTTGTTGTTAATCTTCCTAGTGTTCCATTAAGCAATTCTCAAATGGTCGGTGATCGCGGTTAAGCGAAAACCACGGATAATCCTAATGATAGCTAAAAACAAACTATTCTAGAGATTATACAAACAGCTAAACAATATGAGTAACACTCACACTTACATTAAAATTATCGCTAAAAACGATAACGTTAAAAGTAAAAAATATATGTAAAAGCTAAAAACGAACAGCAACACAATCATATATTTAAAAGACATTTAGTGGCTATAATAATAGTACATACCATTAAAAAAAATGTAAAAAATCCACGGAAAATCCAAACCTCAGATAATCCGACCGCCGATAATCGGGAGTTTAATGTGCATTAAAAATAAAATGTCTATTTTACAGTTATTGCTAATGCAATATTAATAACGGATGCTGTTGTTGTTGATGATGCATGCCCCAATGGTCAGCAGAGCTAGACCAGGTCCATGAGTTTGTTTACCCTCAAGAAATCCAGCACCGTCACTGGGTCTTCAGTCAAATCCCTCTTGGAGAGCCCCGGGCACGACAGTATATGGTCAGGCGAGGCCTGCTCAACGGAACATTTGGAACAAGTCTGAAAGGTCTTCAACCCCTCCGAAAAATTTTAAGTTTAAAGATGTCCAGTACGAAAACGGGCAAGAGTTGTTTGTTCCTGTCTGTCAAACCCAGGGGTCAGAGAGTCACCAGGTCGTGAACATCTGTACCAATGGTGTTCTGGCTGGACAATCCAAGTTATATTATCCCTGTGTTTAATCTTTGAGTGGATCTTCGGAAAGGTGAGTGATGCCGTTGGCTCTGAGACCTCAGCAGCACCAGCTTTCGCCAAGGTATCCGCGATCTCATTACCCTTTATTTCCACATGGGAAGGGATCCGTTGCATTTGAATTTGATGAGAGACGGAAAGTTGTTTTAGTTTGTTGAGTATTGAAACTCCTACACTATCTCTCACACTTTGCCATCTGGTCAGGTGCTGTATTGCACTTCTGCTATCGGATGGAATCCGAATTTCGGTTCCGTGGGGAAGAAGCTCCAGAGAGTCTAGGGGTTCATCAATGGCTATCAGCTCACTACGGAACACAGAGCAGTAATTAGGGTTTCTCCTCTGAATCCTCAAGTCAAGGTTTTGCGATCTGATGTAAATTCCGATACCAGAGTGGTCATTATCGTCTCTACTTCCATCCGTGTAGACTCGAATAGCGTCAATTGGAATCTCTCCAATTCTCTTTAGAGCTACTTGTCTTAAATAGGCTGGAAGATCTGTTTGTTTATTCACTTGAACCGGAAAGTCAGAATGGAAAAAGACGTCGTCAAGATCATCCGCTGGGTCTAGACATTGTATCAGATGATGTTATTCCACGGTATTATCGATTATATTAAGAAAGGCTAATTGGCTGAAGGGACTGTTCCTTCTGAGCCTTTGATTATTACGCCAATTTTCGAAGTAAAAAGAGGTACGGTTTTGTGTAACAAGAGCTCTGAGCTTGTTGTAATATTTTGTTAGGTATACTCGTCTCCTAAGACTTAGCGGCTGAAGGTTTGTCTCGTAAAGCACAATATCACTAGGACAAGTGTTTCTCAGCACGGTAATAATCCGGGCAGCGCTGAGCTGGTCTTTTTCGAGTTTTTGCAGATTTGTAGCAGAGGCAGAGCAATAAATTGGGATGCAATACTCTAAGATTGGTCTGATTAGTGAAATATACGTGTTTCTGATTGTTCCAGCATCAGACCCCCAATCACGCTCAGAGATGTACCTCAAGATGTTTAGTCTCTTTCTAGCCTTAAGCACAAGATGATCAATATGACTGTTTCCCAGTATTTCAGGGTCCAACACAAATCCCAAATATTTTGGATGTTTATCCACATTCAGCAATTGACCATTCAGTAAGATGTTGGGATGGTAATTATAGATATTTCTGTTAGTAGTAAAGAAGGCTACCACAGATTTAGTTGGATTAAAACACAGTTTGTGATTATCAGAAAGATTCCGAATGTCTTCTAAGACTGAATGACACTCTCCAAGCTCTTCAAGTCAGAATCGGACTTCCTGAGTACAATGTCGTCCGCAAAAGCGCCAACTTCACATTTTTCCTTAATACTTTTTCAATGTCTGATAAGTAAAGTGAGAACGGAGTTGGACTCAGTACTGACCCTTATATATAATGGATGCTACAATGCACAGATGAAATACATGCAATTTTTGATCAGCTTATAAAAATAAGTAAATCAATCCTTAGGATTATTTTTGGATGATTTTTCACCTAAATTTAATTCCAATACTTGATTTTATTCGCAAAACATTTCATCAAAGTTATGTCATTTAATTTTCTTAGCACATGTTTATAATATCGCAAGGTAATATCTGAAATTAACAATGGTTTTATACCAAATGTAACGGCAAAATAAAAGAACGAAATTAAACAAAAACAGCCTGTATTAAAGCATTAAAAAACCAAATACGGAAACAAAAACCGTTCTTTAAAAAATGGAAAAAACAGGAAAGAGGGAATGAAGAGAGATGATAATTTTATTCCTTAAATATTCACAGCACCTCCTTTCCCTTTTACAAGATATTAAGAAGAAGCAATTGTATGCTTAAATTAAAAGATATGCTTTTGTTGGACAAACTAAAGTCTTCTTTTTATGCTGTAAAGATAGTGATTTAGGAAAAATGTATCATGCTAAATATATTAGTCTTTATTCAACTGTTTTAATCAAATAAGTAACCTAATTTAAACCTTATTTTTAACGAAAATCGCACAAAAGATGCTTTTGGAGTAAACAAGTTCGGACTAATTAAATAAGGAAATACGGATACCTATTTTGTATTAATAACTTACATTTTTATTTTTGCATGCAATTTCCTCAATTTTTTATAATGGTTTAATAAACAAATTCAATTTATTGCAAGTGATTGGAATAACTTTTTTTTTGCTTAACTTGTATTCGCTTGATATATCATATAGTCGGAATCATTTAGATTATACGTAAAAACTTTTACTTATTTAATTAAGTACAAGTGAATTAGAAAAAAAAAAACATACTTTGTAGTTGTTTTGAAAATAATAATGAAATCGTTTATTAAATCTCGCTGTTTAGCAATGTGCTGCTGAATATCTCCCTATATTTTAAAGAGAATTTTTTTGCCGACTAAGCGTCAACCAAAGGTTTCCTTTGTACGAAGTCAATTATTCAAAGAGTTAACCAAAAATTGATATAATTTTAAAACTAAACTGCAGTAGTATATGAAATGCATATACTTTTCTTCTATGCCAGTTCGGTTTATTAAACTGTTATTAATGAGCTGATAATGGATATTTTTGACAAAAAATAAAAAGAATAAATCGCTCATCTATTTTATCATCTTTAATTAAATTTTTGCTTTACATTTCTGCTTACGATTTAAATTAATGTGATTTTTTCTTTTCATAAATCATTATTTAATTTCAGTAATGCATATTTTATTCATGAATTTCCATAACACGGAAGTAGAAGATGAAACCAATTTAATTTCCATATGCTTTGTTGTTTCCGCATGACTTCTTTTTTTTCCTTTTCTGAAGTCGTATTTTTGCACAAAGAAACAGAGACACATTGCATTTCTAGTTGTAATAAAAATAGGAATATTTTTACGAGTTTTCAGTATTTTTCCCTTTTTATTTGCTTTATTTAAAAACTGTTATTTTGTATCAGAACAACTGAATAAAGTTTATGATGTTTCTAAACAAACTATCTGGTCATAAAATATGCAGCTCCTACAATAAAGTGCACATCTTATAGCAAAATTTAATACTTTTCCGTTAAAAAAAAAAAAAAAAAACTGAATTTAGTATATTGATGTTTTTTATGTAAAGAAAAATACACGTATATATTTATTCGTAAAAAAATTATTAAAAAGTTCACGGTAATTGTGCTTACTAACTTGGCATTTGGATTCAGTATATTAAATAATTCATATCCCACAAGAACTTTATTACCCAACACAGCTAGATGAAGCAACAAAATATGAACTGTTGTTAAAAACAATTAACGGTAATCAGAGCCATTTCCACACTTAGGACCTTGATCTGTAGCACTAAGAGGAGAGCGAACTAATCGGTTCGTTTTTTGCCCAAGCAAGTATGGCAAAAGAATCGCACTTTTAACATTGAAACTCAAAAATACGTGAAATACACCGCCAGCTCAGTCATTTCCAGCCTGCAGTTTCGTGCTTATTAGCACTCATCAGCCCGGCATAGGAAAGTGACTCAGCTGGAGATAGAAAACCTCTTATGGAAGCCTAGAGGGCCAAACAAACTGGTAGCTAATGTAGAATTAGCAAAGACCAGTCGAGTGACCGAAGCAATGGTCCGGTTCAAATCGAAAATTGATGGCAAGGCATGGTATATTCAGTAAATTACCGCCCATTAGCCAGAGCTAAAGCAGAAATACGTGAAATACACCGCCAGCTCAGTCATTTCCAGCCGAGGACTGCAGTTTTGTGCCTTTCCATCAATTTTCGAGTTGAGCCGGACCATTGCTTCGGTCACTCGACTGGTCTGTGCTAATTCTACATTAGCTACCAGTTTGTTTGACCCTCTTGGCTTCCATAAGGGGTTTTCCATCTCCAGCTCAGTCACTTTCCTATGCCGTGCTGATGAGTGCTAATAAGCACGAAACTGCAGTCATCGGCTGGAAATGACTGAGCTGGAGGTGAATTTCACGTATTTCTGCTTTAGCCCTGGCTAATGGGCGGTAATTTACTGAATATTGAAATTCATGTTGTATCCTGTAAAGCCTTTTGCCATGCAATTTTCAAATCCTTAATATGTTCAAATCGTTGTGGCAAAAGAAGCGATCTTTTGCCATTAAACGAGAAGTTTTATAACGCAATTAGTTTTGCCAAACTCGCTCGAAATTCAGATCGTGAGCCTCAGTGTAGAAAAATGGGAAGTTCTCTCTCCTCTTAGTGTTATAGCTCAATGCTTAGGACACGTCGACGTGTTAAGAAAACTGTTGAAATCAAAGAGTGAAAATTACTGTGTCGCGCGCAGTGGTTACTAACATGATGATACTGACATCTGGGGGAAATGTGTTGTAGACTAGTAGGTGGCGCTTATGTAGAAAATGGCCGTCAATGACTCAAGCTCCTGCAACAAATATTGAAAAATTAAAAAACAATGATTCAGGAAGTAAAATACTAGAGAATTTAATAAACTAAATTGAACAAAATATAACGACAAAACAGCTGATGGATAGTGCCTCAGAACTCTGCAAAAAATATGTTAAATTGATCAGCGGTCAAAATCTAATTTATTTTATCTTAATTTATGGTCAATGCATGAAATAGTTAAACAAATCATATACTTACCAACTATAGTTTAATAATGTGTATTATTTAAATCTTCAATTTATACTGAGCCATAGCGTGCTATTTTTCTTATGTAATTGAGAAAGTTTGTCTTTTTTCGCTTCTCTTTCATTCACTGTCCGGAATACTTAAGTATCACGACTTCATAGTTATACTCAGTAGGTTGAACACAAAATCGTTTGTGGTAATTTCAAGAAATGCTAGTTAACTTCAAAACTTTTCAAGTAAAAATAATCACGAAAATACTAATTTTACCCTGTCTATGAGTCTGTTCACTACGCTTGCATGAGAAAACTAAATATTTAACAAGCAATACCATACACCACTATATAAAATAAAAATTCTCATACTACCAATGTACACGTCATTTTTATTTTATCACGAAAAAAAAAAACTGCTATAATAATTGTTTTTTAAGCCCTAGAAATTCCAAACTTTTCCTATTAATTTTTTTTCTAGACAGATTAAT
Organism: Uloborus diversus; assembly: GCF_026930045.1. NCBI lineage: Eukaryota > Metazoa > Arthropoda > Arachnida > Araneae > Uloboridae > Uloborus > Uloborus diversus. The sequence continues at coordinate 32,657,872 of NC_072735.1, forward strand.
TAAACTACCACAGAAACTCTTTCTTCCATAACGTTTATTAATAAACTGTGTTCACCTACTGGGGAGAAAGTTATTTATAACTGGGAAAAAATCATTAGATTTTATGAGACTGCAAAAAAGTATTACATTTTCAGCACATTAAAGCAGTAAAGTTGATGTCTAGGTTCGAAGAGAACTTCATTCTTTCAAGAAAATATTTTAAAAAATCATAAAAAAAGGTAAAAGGGTCTATATTGTTAATCTAAAATAGAAACACACATAGCTATGCACATGACTACCATCGTTTAAATATAGTTTAGAACTATGAGAAATAAATGAGAATTGTTAAAGTACTTTAATAATTATTTTTAATGCATGAAATATTAAGCAATAATTGATTTTTTTATTAATTAATGATTATTATTAATTGATTATTATAATAGATGTTATTAATTGATAATTAACTGATGTTTTTTATGTAAAGAAATACATACGTATATGTTTATACGTAAAAAAACTTTAACAAAGTTCTCCGTAATTGTACTAACTTGGAATTTAGATACAGTATATTTAATAATTCAGTTCCCACGAGAACTTTATTGCCCAACATAGCTAGATGAAGCAACAAAATATGAACTGTTGTTAAAAACAATAAATGGTAGTCAGGGTCATTTGCACACTTAGGACATGTCGACGTGTTAAGAAAACTGTTGAAATCAAAGAGTGAAAATTACGATTAGTAAAATTATAAAACTTCCGAAGGCTGTTCCCTTTCTTACCTCTCTCTCTCTCTTTCCCCTCTCAATATATATATATATATATATATATATATATATATATATATATATATATATATATATATAAAGACGACAAATTTTAGAAAAATTCATATTGACATAAAATATGATATTACGCGTTGAAACGCCAAACTTACCTTCCTACTTACCTTTCTACACTTATTCGCGAAAAAAACGATTCAAATTTTGTTCATACTAAGTTCCTTGCTAATCTTTGTTTATCAGAGAGCTAATTAACCTACAATGTAGGAATGGGAAGGCCAAACACACTCTAGAAGTAAAATGAACTGCAATTTTTCAAAAACGTTTATTGAAAGTCAAGTTGAAGGACGTTATATGTACTACTTTAATTACACTTCAATTTGCAATACAGAAATCAATGTGATGATTAGCACTGCCCATCCTAAATCAGGTTTATGAATGTTTACAATAATTTCATGATTGGCCACGACAGGGAAATAATGACGCAAACTCAAAAAAAAAAAAAAAAAACCTGAGACCCACTTCCCCCAATCAATTCTAATTTGAATTCTGAAATTTTGAATTCAAATTATGTTTTTCGCAATCACGAGTTGCAACAAGACACGACTCATTAGAGTTATTGTTTCTAGAAACGGCTCACCCCCCCCCCCCCTTCCCAAGCATATCCCTCCTCCTAGAAGGTTACGTATGTATAGTTGAATGTGTGTGTAGGCTTTTGTGTGTGTACGTAGACGTGTGTATGTATGTAAAGACGTGCGCGAGTGTGTATGCGTATGAGCATGCGTGTGTAGGAGATGGACGCCGCACAGTGGAGTATTTGACTGAAAATCCTGGCCAAAAGTCCAAAATTAAAAATTTACCCGATTTTTATGAAAATTTATTCTATGATAGTTGACTAACTGGTGCATCGATCGGCATCTGTTTTGGAAACTTGAGTCACATACAATTGCTCTTAGCCTCAGTGAAAGATGAGATTTCTATAAGAATTTTCGCTTTTTTTATTACGTTTCAGCTTAATTATTACGTTTCAATGTAGATTTTTTTTGTGGCTTTCTAAATGAATGGAATTGAACCAAACCAATTTTACGGTATAAAGAAATGTCAGGGCTTAGTGCTAATTATAAATCAAAGTAAATATTTTTATTTTCTTTTAGTGAAAAAAATAAAGAAAACTTGGTACGTGAGATTTTTAAAGGCTTTTCGCCTTAATTTATAACTAGAGAAAGCTTTTTAAATGGGTGTCGGGCTTGGTCGGGCTGTTTTGAAAGTTGCATCGTATTTGGCAAAGTCTCTAGTGCTAATTTCAGCAAAAAAATCTTCCGCCTACAACTGCCCTTTTTTTAAATGATTTTTTTAAAAAAAAAAGTGCATAATCCGATCTTTTTGTGACAAGTCATGATTTTAAACTGAATTTACCTACAAAGATTTAATAAATTTGCAAAAAAGTTATCATAAGTACTACTGAATGAAAAGATCGACATATTTGAGCGCACAAACAACAATAAAATTTCAGACACGAGTTTCATGGTTATGAGAAACCGCTTCATCAATGTGTAAAGATGTAAGTAATGGAATGAGAATCATCCAATTAATTTCGAAAACGCTTGCCTTTATGCATCGCTAAAGAGATTCACTGAACCCCTAAAACATGTGTTTGCGTTCAGTTATGTTAATTTTCTCATGTACGTTAATGAGTTAATAAATTAAATTATTTTGTGATCTCGCTAAGAAAATTTGCTCGTCCTTAAAATTGAGATAGATTTTAGATAAAATAAATAAATATTTATATTTTTTCAGATCATTGCTGCAAATAATGTGCTGGGGGAGGGGATCTTTCCCCATTATACGTAGCAAAAGGGGGGAAATACCCCTCCCCACACACACACTTGCTAGCGTTAGGAGACAATTGTAATTGTCTCCTAACGTTCCTACGCTAGCGAGCTATCCATATTTAAGACATTTTACCTACTCATTGTGAAATTAAAGTTACATAAAATTTTAGTTCCAAATTTGTTCGTACAATTTTTAGCGGGACACATCACACGATGTAAAACTAAGGATCGACCCAAGGTACGAGTACAATATATACAATTCAAAAACAAAGAGCTTTTGAATATCCATTTTCGAGTGTTTTTACAGTTATAATATCCTAGTTCATTTATTTATTTATTTTTTTTTCAATAGAAAAAAGGTTCTTTGTAACCCCGAAACCCTTGTCTTTAATTCTTTTTGTGCATGATTAACTCAGGGTTTTAATAATTGAAACCAAACGAAAAGAATAAAATTGATTATTTTTTTGGTTTCAAATTAGTGTTTTGTACGGAATATTGGGATTTTTTTAACCGCTTTTTGCTCTTTTCCCCCCTTGAACAGTGCACTTAATTACATATCTTCAAAGGAAAACAGCAATTCGCATCGAACATGTTTACTTATCACTTGTCTAAGCATTATTGGCAAAGAGCCAACCGTGGCATTCATTTCGGATCGAGTGAAAATTATTGAAAATTTTTATTTCAACTCATTGAAAAAAAATTCATTATAAATCAGTGAAAGAACATAACTTCACCGTTTTCGCTGTAAATGAAGGTAAGGTGTTTATATTATTTCCTTAAAAAGTTTCAGAGCCATAACATTATTAGAATATTGGATGCAAGAATTTTAGTTTACATGGATTGAATAATTGAAAAAAGTCGAAAAAGTGACCTCCCTTTGTAAATTCTTAGAAATTCGGTTAATTACGTTAGAACTTCAAACAAACCATAATCTTGAAGAAAATTATTTTTCCTATCTAGTGATGCATTGGTTTTTTTTCTACGTTTACTAGGATCGTTTTTACGGTTGTAAACATGCAAAAGTCTAAATCGTGGATAAAATATTAAATATTCCATTTTCTAATTCAAATTTTAAAAATCGAGTTTCAAATTGTAGCATTAGACATTTCAGACAACTTGTATACCAAGTTTCATGTCTATAAGTGGGATAGCTTCGCCGTACAGCACACAAACGCACACAAGGATGTCGCCTTCAGAAGGGTGAAAATTTCAAACTAGTTTTGGCCAGGATTTTCAGTCAAATACTCCACTGTGCGCCGCTGCCCAAGAGAAGTAGATTACGGAGGACAGTGCTCAAGACCAGAGGAGCCACGCCGGTGGACCGTGGTGCTGCAGACGCCCCTGGCCCAAGCTGAAAAAGGAACCGCAACATCAAGGATGGTCAAGTGAGAACAATGAGCAATCGTGATTGCTCAAAATAATCTTTAAGAAGCATCACTATAAAATGATTGTTTTCTAAATTCAAAGATAAAAAAACCACGAGGTGTGTCGTAAATACACGCGATAGAATTGAAACTTTTGTATTTAAGGGAAAAATTTTAATTATTCATCAATTACTTTTAAAAAGCATAGTTTTTTATATCATTTACGTCAAAACATATACATATTATGAATCACTGTGCATCATCTACGTCATTCTTAAGAAGAAAATCATCGTGCTCGTGGAAATACTAACATTGCCGCACAACGTGATCTGAACACAAGTCACGGTGGCTCAGGGTCAAGCTTCGAACCCATCGGAACCCGGATCGAGTAACGGCCTAAGCGTTTCAGGCAAAGACACGACAAAACTATATTTTAATGCAGAAAATAGTTTATAAATATACTCGAAATGTGTTGGTTTTTTACACGCGTTTCAATGGATGTTCTATTTATAACGAACAGCTGTATTCTATGTAGTACACGCAACCACAGACCACGAGGAAAAAAGAAAGCGAGAAAAGTTCATGTTTGACTTTTCTTCACACAAAGCAAGTTATACGCCACTTTTGTTACACAAAAGTACACGAACAGAATTTCAACGCCCTCGAAAATTTCACTTCAATATCTTTCAAGAAAAAAGAACTAGGGCCATAGTCTTAGGTCTCAGTAGATTTGACCTACACTCATCAAGTTTCCTAAAATTGTTACCATAGACATACAGTAAAATCTGTAAATAAAATGAGAAAGTAAGAATTTCTACCTCTTTCAAGTGAACTAATCAGGGTTGCCACGGGTTGAAAGGTGCATAAAATAATTACTGTACCCTCGTCGAGTTTCCGAAAATCGTTATCAAAAATAAAGGGTAAAAGATGGAAATAAAAAGCTTAAGTAAGGTTGCCTACGTTTTTAGAGTCGATAATCTGGGTTGTAAGATGATAAAAGATTTTCAATGAGGGAGATAATTTTCCCTTCATCGAGTTTCTGTAATTTGTTGCGGTAACAACGGAAACCCTATGAGTGTACCACTTTTACTTGGCAACCCTATACCATTGGTTTTATAATATTTTACCTATATTGTTTTATATAACTTATGTGGAAACTCAATGAGGGTTAATTACTCATTTTTGGGCACCTTTTAACCCCTGACAACTCTGGTTAGGGACCGGAATAAGGTAGGCAATCTTACTTTAACGTTTTCTTTACATCTTTTACTCCTCATTTATGACAACAATTTTTGGAAACTCGATGAGGGTAAATTACTCATTTTTGGGCACCTTTTAGCCACTGGCAACCCTGATTAGTTCACACGCAACAGGCAGGCAACCTTACTTTAACGTTTTCTTTACAGCTTTTACTCTTCATTTATGACAACAGCTTTTAAACTCGATGAGGGTAAATTACTCATTTTTGGGCACTTTTTAGCCTCTAGAAACCCTGCTTAGGGACCGGAAAAAGGTAGGTATTCTTACTTTAGCGTTTTACTTACAGCTTTACCTAATCATTTATGACAACAATTTCTGGAAACTAGACGAGGGGAAAATTATCTCCCTTATTACAAACCTTTTATCACCCGATAACCCTGATTAGCGAACCGAAAAAAGTAGGTAACCTTACTTAATTGTTTTATTTCAATCTTTTACTCTTCGTTTATAATAACGATTTTCATAAACTCAATGAGGGTAAATTACTTATTTTTAGGCACCTTTCAACCCCTGGCATTCCTGATTAGTTCACGCAAAAGGGGTAGAAATTCTTTATCTCACGTTTCACTTACATCTTTTACTCTTCATCTATGGTAACAATTTTAGGAAACCCGATGAGGGCAGGTCAAGCTTAGTTGGATCACGCCCTACAACTAAAAGGAATGGATAAACCGCGGGTTGAACACACTGCGTTGTATTATCCGAAACTTTTCTTAAACTTTAACTTTAATTCATCATTGCTCTTTTTCTCAGCTAGATAATCCTTACCGATGGAAAAAATCTCAATCACAGTTCTATTATCATAGAGACATTTTTGTCAAAATGTACGTCATTGAAATCTGCTTGTGTGTCTGCCTGACATTTATCTCATTGAGAATCACTGAGAGTTAAAAGTCGAACGACGTACTGAAATGTTCGAAACTCTAAGAGGAACCGATTTTGCTTTTTATCTTTGTACGGCATTAATTAAGATAGTATTTATTAAAATACTAGAAATCGCCTGTCAAGGTATGACGGGTGAAAATTGCTTCTACTCTTCTACATTTGAACGAAACAATTACCTGTTTGGTGATATTTTGATACATGAAATTTTAATCCTAACTCCAGTGGACTAACCCTAAACTCCAAAAGGCAGCGTTCACTGTTGACCATTTTTTCGTTTCTTCATTCCCCTGAAATGCCTCAGTCTTACCAGCAAATCAGTTAAGTTACCAGATCGAGTTCAGCCTTGTCACGATAAAGCCTTTCCCTGCACATTAAACGTTACCAATACATATCATCAAATTATCAGGCCGTGGCGCGAGTTTCATTGTTGAAACATGCAGGTTACTCGATCATCGGCTATTATAAAAGGCTTAATTATTATTTTTGTGATCTTAAATTTCTCCCAGCTAATTCAGTTGCTAAAGATGCGATCAAGTGAAATTGTTTACATTTGCATTGTTGAGAGATTTGCCGCAGGCGGCGAACGGAGCTAAGCAAGCAATGTGCTTAGCCCCGTAGAATAATGGTAAAATTTTTGTATGAACCACAAACTATACAGAGTAATTAGTTGAAATTAATGTTGGCGACACCCTTTTGATGTCATTCTCATGCAAGAATACCGTAACTTTATAAATATTTTTAGCATTTAATTTTTAATATGGAATTCGAAAATTAGTTTAAATTTACACAGTGTAACTGCTTGCATTTGGTACTGCAAACTCATTACATGTGAAAGTTTTGCTTAGTTTATGTTGATTTTATCATTTATAACAATGCTTAAAATGTTCCTTTTTCATGCAGCTAAAGTTATATGTTTTTTACTATAACGGCACAAGATATTCTTTAACTAGAGGTACATTTGAGAATAAAAAGGCTTAAGAAATATTTTTTTTACAAAAAATATAGATTTTACTCTTCAATTTTTATTTTAATAAATAATCGAAATAGTTTCATGTATACGACCAAAAGGGTGTCAAAATTATATCATTTGCTCTCGTCGAAACCTTCATATTATATTTTACTGCAAAGTTGAAATAAAAAAGAACATCAAAAGCTTAAACGTTTCAAATTGTGCTGAAAATAGCAAGAAAAGTATTCTTCAGTTTTGATTACGTTAAGGGAAAAAAGAGAAAAAAGCGTTTCCGAAGTTAAGATTAAAAGCTCATTTTCCAAAAATTTTCCCGCATGATATTTCGTTTAAGGGAACACTCTGAACATGGAAGCAGTATCGACAAAATAATTTAAAACAAATGAACATTTTATGCTTTGTTAATACTGCTGAAAATACGAAATCGCAGACACACACACACGCGCGTTTTTTATTTCAATAATTGTAATCTTAAATTAATAACTAAAAAAAAAACGGAATGATCATCGTTGTTTATGGGTGGGTCGTGTCAGAATAACGTAATATTATTGACAATTGAAACAAAAAAGCTGGTCTACGATTAATCAAAAGGTACATACCTACAGTGTTTTTAGAAATGTATCGTTTTTTTTTTTTTTTCTATTTTAAGCCTGGTTACATCATGCTGCTTCACCGCTGTTTCGCAGAGACTGATTGAAACTCGGGGGTATTCGGATGGACACGAAATACGTATGCATCACCGCTGGCACACCTTGCGATGGTATACGCATGCATCACGACTGGTACACCATGCGACGGCATACGATTGCCTACCCAATTTAGGTGACATAACCACTTTGGACCAACCTCTATTAACTTTTTGAAACATAACAAACTATGGAAAACATAGAATTTAAAATAATAATAATAATCATTTTTCAAAACTGCAATCTTTGATGACAAATTAAATGTTTTATTTATTGATCTAGAGAAAAAAAAAAAACTTGTTAGGGTATCTAAGGTTATGTTATGGTAAAGAAACAAAACTGAATTAAAATCGTTTGACTCTGTATGGTCATACAATTTATAAAAAAAAAAATTGTATTCTATAAAATATACTTTTTGTAAAGAATGAAGCAATACCAGTTCCATTTTTTGTTGACGTGCCCCAGAAGAAAATTGAAACATAAATAAATTTAAAAGGTGAAAATAAAACTACGGTTTTTATTCTAAAGTAGAGCTCACGGTGGAGACAACACAAACACACAGGAGTAAATATAAGAAGATAATCCTAAGAAAATAGAGCTCAGTTTATAACGAAAGCTTTAGATTATTCAGTTATTTTACCTTGTTGCAGAACTAGGTAACGTATAAGAAATGAAGATACTTCTTAATACATCAGTTGTTTTTGCCCGGATTAATTAATATCCTGGTATACTAATAAAAAGCATTGTATGTGCATGTGGAATTAAATGTAGTGTAAGAAACGAATATAAAATGATTTCGTCGTTGTTTATTTTTTTTCCTTCAAAAGAAAATTTCTTTCTAGTTTCTTATTTTTCAATTATTTCAATATACTCTATGTGTCTACTGCATAGTAAGAAATACACAACCCAGCTATTATTACTTAAATAGGAGAATTAGTTTTTCCCACTTAGTCTTAGTAATTAAGTAATTAAATATAATTAAATACATACACACACACACACACACACACACATATATATATATATATATATATATATATATATATATATATATATATATATATATATATATATATATAGGGGAGGCATTCGTGTGCAAAGCATGGTGTGCAAAGCGGTGGTGCATACTTATGTCGCGTTTATCCGAATACCCCGCCGAGTTTCAATCAGTCCCAGCGAATTAGCTGTGAAGCAGTATGACGTAACCAGACTTAAAAAATACAAAAGATGATACATTTCTTTAAAAAAAACTGAAGGTATGTAACTTGCGATTAGCCGAAGACCAGCTTTTTTTTGTTATTATTATCAATAATATTCCGTTGTTCTGACACCATCCACCTATAAACTACGATAGCCATTCCTTTTTTTTTTCTTCTTTAATTTAACGTTATAATTATTGAAAAAAAACACGTGATATCGGGCAAAGTGGGTAGGGCAAAGCGGGTATACCCACTTTCTATACATTTTGTTGCCAAATGTACTGACTTAGATTTTCTATTCAAATAGGATAGGTATAACTTTAAAATGTTACTTTTATGGCAACTAGCAAGTCCATTTTTATTAAACCAACTATTTCATCATGTCTTTTCAACAAATGTGCTGGCTTAGATTTTTAATTTCAATTCGATAAGTATAACTTTATTTTACTTTTTTTCATTAAGGCTAGCCAATAGTTAGCTATCCAATTGGTTTAATCATTTTTCATATTTGACTAAAAAATGTACCAATCCACGATTAGTTAAACTCACCCACTTTACCCAAACAACTTACCCGCTTCAGGCACCCTGTTAGATTAAAGCGAGTTTTTCGAGTGTTTGAAATATTTGATAATAAATAAATAAATATTTGGTTAGAAACAATGCAAGAACCACTTTTTATTTTGAAGTTCAATATCCCTGCTTAGAAATAAAACCTAAATTGTTACGATAAAAATCCAAAAACTACATTTGCGATCGTTCTTCGTTAACCTACCCGCTTTGGGCCACCCTCTACTATACTTCTTTTTTTTTTTTTTTTTTTTTTTTTTTTGCCACTATTTTACAAAATTTTGTTTTCGTTGTTTCTGTAAAAAAATGTTTGCCTTTTTAACATAAAATTAAAAAATAATTATTATTTCCCCAAAATTATCTTCGCTCGAATAGTATAAAAATCATTTATTGTTTTATGTTTAATGTCATTCATTTATTTATTTTTTTTTAACATTGAGGATAAATAATAACAACCATCATAATCTCATTAAGCGTTAAATTACGCGATAAACCCGTCAATTTAAACTTTGGCTTTTTACCAAAAACTAGAATACATTTTTAAAGCTATTACATTTGCAAAGCGAGTAATGAAGCATTTAATACATTAAACCCTAAAGTTGAAAGTTACACCCATTTATTTTCCTTGAGTGTGATAAAAGATATAAAGGGGATTATTGATGAGTTCTTTGAATGCGTTTAATGTTTAATTTATAGTACTTATTTGATATTTATGAGCAGTGTTACTGTCTTGAAAAGTCTTGTTTTCTTTCTGTGAAGTACATTCAAAATGTACTCAAGTTTAATTTTTACTTAAAACTTATCCAATTTTTATAAACAGGGGCAAATTGTGCAGTCATATTCATAACTATGTACGCTTTTAAATGTTTGTAAATTTCATAACTCATTTGATAATCTAAATAAATATGTTTCAATACAGATGCATAAATTAAAAAATAAAAAAATAAAACTTTATCATGACAATCACTTAAAACGTGTACTTTTTAACGCAGAATTTCTTGCCTTTATGAAAATCAATCAAATACGAGTAATTATAACTGATGAACTTACTATCCTGAAATAAGTGTCGTCAGATTATTTAAGTATAGGCCACATTTGATTGATGGAATTTCCTAATAATATTATCACTTTTAAAAGATTGATTTGAATATGTCTCCTTGACGCATAAGTTGTTTCAAACACAAACAAGGCTAAATACAGAATTTTTGTACACCATTAAAATTTTGATATTGAACTACGAATGCATTTTATGAGGCAAAATAGGGACAATTACTTCTCAGATTCAGTTAAATTCGATACTAGTCGCAAACGGAAGTTCAAGCAGTTTTTTTTTTTTTTTGCCTGTCATTTTTTATACCAAGATTGCCGCCTTCGGTGGCAGCGTTAAAAAATTTGGTGGTACAATCTGTGTCAATTTGTCTATACTAGTCGACCCGTGCGGAACTCGTCACTGCGTTTCGAATCCTTTCAGGTAGAATTTCGCTCTTTCAAAATTTCCGAGAATTTCAGATGAAGAAGAATCGAAAAAAGTTAACGGATTAAAGTAAACGGAAAAAAAGGGCCTCCGTGACTCTGTGGTAGGAGCTTCCTTTTCTAAGCCGGAGGTCGTGGGTTCTATTGCCGCCGGTGCCCTGGGTCCTTTCCTTTCCTTTTCTTGTGCTGTAAATCTTTCCTGTGCATATCCGGAGGCAAGGCGCTTGGCACGCAATCCTTCATGTACGAGGCATGTTTTTAAAGTAAGTACCGTTTTGATATAAAAAAAGAACGAGTACAGATAGAGCGAAGAAATTAATTGCACAAAAATCTACCATCCTTACGCTATTTTTTGACATTGCTCCCGTGATTTTCCAAGCATTTGTCATAGCGTGGTACAGGTTTTTGTATACCTATTCATTGAAAATTGCCGCCTGTGTAGTCAGCCATGGGATAAACATGTTCTCTGAGCTCATTATTGCTGTTGTGCCACAGACCACCTACGAAAGACTTTAGATGCCGAAACAAATGAAAGATGTTGCGAGCGAGGTGAGGGCAGACCAGAGGATGTTCAAAAACGCCCTAGCCAAAGCCCTGTAAGAGTCCTCATGGTTGACTAAACGGGCGGTAACTTTTTACGAATAGGTATACAAAAACCTGCACCACGCTATGACAAATGCTTGGAAAATCACGGGAGCAATGTCGAAAAATAGCGTAAGGATGGTAGATTTTTGTGCAATTAATTTCTTTGCTCTATCTGTACTCGTTCTTTTTTTATATCAAAACGGTACTTACTTTAAAAACATGCCTCGTATGTGAAGCTGTTTAGCTTCTAAATAAATAGATAAAAAAAAATTTGAATTCTGAAATTTTGAATCCAAATTATGTTTTTCGCAATCACGAACTGAGACAGGACCCTACTCATTGGAGTTATTGTTTCTAGAAACGGCTCTTGTCCCCCCAAGCCTGCCTCTCCTCCTGCGTGTGCATAGTGGTGTGTGCGCGTAGACCTGTGTGTATGCACGTAGGCGTGTGTGAGTGTATGTGTGTGAAGTCGTGTGTGTGTATGTGTGTGAATGTGCATGTGTGTAGGACATGGACGCCTCCGACCAGGAGATCGAATAGCGCAAAACCGGAGCAGCCGCGCCGCGCCGCCAGCAGAGAACGGTGGGCAGTGGTGCTGGTGTCCCTGGTCCAAGTTGAAAAAGGCACGGACACCAAAAACGGTCAAATGAGAACAATAAGCAATCATGATTGCTCAAAAAACGGAAAAAAGTAAATGCACAAAAGAAGACATGTAATTTGAAAACATAAGCAGCAAAACCTCGTTAAATACAACGTTGTGATCATCGCTCACCTTTTGGCTGTAGGTGCTAAGATAAATATCATTAAAAGTGTGACTGAGTGACATGTGAAAAAACGGGTTGTGGCAAATACACTTCTGCCAATGTAAGCATCTGACGAAAAAAAAAATATATTTATTGGCACGAATTTGAATTGGCGCCATTCTGATTAACAGTACGATACTCCAACCAACCGAGCATTTGCGCCTTCGTTTTCGAATGCTATTCATTGAAGCAATGTCAATAAAAAACAGCAAATCAAAAAAAAAAGCTTTTAGCCGGAAAAAAAAAAAAGACCATGCGTCTATGTTTTGTTATTAGCCAGCATAATGCGCTTTAAAATTATTCGTAAAACATGGAATTGATAAAGGCATGAGGAAGATCTTGCGTAGCGATTGAAACGAACATTTTAGAGAAATCTTAAAATACATTGAAAATAATGTTTTATTTTCTGAAAAAATGATACTATTTTGCATAGCAGGCTGCTTTAACCGTTACGGCTTGAATGCCAACTAATGTTTTTCTATTAATTGAACATTTAAAATTTAAAACCAAAACCAGTTGAATTGAGTCCTTTTTTTAAGTGGTAATTTTTTCGAACGTAGACATAATGCATCCCCCCCCCCGAAAGCAGAGGAGTAGAAAATTATTTCTTGCTAATGAAGTTGATAATAATTTTAATGTTTTACATCGTATTCGCGCGCGAATAAATAGTTAAAGGTTTACTGTGTGAATCTCGTAGTTTCAATTTCGCGTAGTACTTTTTCATTTATACAAAAGGTCTAACACTGCTATAAGAAAAAATATGCATTTCAGCTTATACAATAGAAAGGTTTTTCTGCACAAAAAGGATTCCCCTGAGAACTGAAGTTTTAAATTTAATCCTTTTTTATGCTTATATTATGCTTTGTGGTCTGGACGGAGTCAAAGCTTTAAAAAAAAGAAAAAACACCCTTCGGTTAATAGTCATCTTATCTGAATAATAACTGTAGCCTGCATAAAGGAGTCAAAACGCCAAGAAGCACAAGTAGCATTCCCATCGCATTTTTTTTATTTCTTACGTGTGTCATCTGTTGTATGTTATGAGTACATGTAATCATAATATTAATCAAAATTAGCTATAATGTCGGACAGCGCGGGCGGGCCCGAAGTTCAGCTTGTTTATAGTCGAACGCTCTACCGAAAAAAACCTATATCAATAAAACCGAACAACGAATCCCGGTGCTTTTAAGCTTTATTTAAAAAAAATCAGTAAAATACAGGTTAATTGTTTTTTCCCCGCCGAAAGCGAAGCAAAAACTTTGAAAATTGTTTAAAAATTTTTCTTTAAGAAAAAAATCTACATAAGAACTACAGGTTGCATCGAAGTTTTGTAACAGCAAGGGGCGTTTCCGAGAAATTGATTTTTAGACCGTAAGTCTATTTTTCGTCATTAGCTGTCCCGATGAGCTTTAAAATGAGGGGGGGAATTTCTTCAAGAAATAAGAAAGATCTCTCATATCAACAGAAAAATAATCCCCTGAAATAATACATAAGATACGATATTGAGGAGAAATGTTTTTATTTTTGAAAATTTATACAATTTTGTATCGTAGGCTGCTTGAACCGTTATGGCATAGATGGCAGCACGTGTTGATCTTTTAACCGAACGGTTAAAATACAAAATCATTTGAACTTAGTTCGTTTTTTAAGCGTAGCTTTTCGAATGTAGTAAAAATGTGACTGGTTTTTGCCGAAGGAAGGAAAAAAAAATGATATTTTAGCCCAATGTTGTTGCCCAATCAAGTTGTTAGTAATTTTAATGTTTTACTTCGTATTCTAATAAATATTCACTGTTTAAAATAAAAAGCGTAGTTTTAATTTGTGGTAGAACTTTTTTTATCTGTACAAAGGGTCAAAAACTCATTGGAAGAATCTACATTTTAGTATACGATTTATTTATTTTTTTCTGAACAAAAAAATATTCCATTGTAGATTTTTAATTTTCTGACCGGGGCCAAAACTTTAAAAACCAAAAAGAAAAAAAAAACATACAATTACGAATTAACTTAGTTACAGGTTGCATCAAGTTTTCGTTCCAGCAATGAGCGTTGCCATTACGTTTATTTTATTACATCATTTGTGTCATTTATTGCTTTCAAGTGTTCATATAATGTCCGATACTTGTTTAACTTTTCGATGCAGATTGCCCGGGCCGGACACGAACACTCGTTCTCCTGGTTACCGTTCAAACGTTCTGCCAATCAAGCCATTCAGCTCTGTCGTCACAGCGCAAGTTAAACTTATAAATTTAACAGAAAACCTCAGTTCGGTGCTTTAAAACAGGTTTTTTTTTTGACAGAAAAAAAATTTTAGACCGTGGGATATTTTTCGTCATTAGCCAGCACGATAAGCTTTAAAAAGAGGTGAAAATAAAAAGAAAATGATCAGGAACTGAAGAAATTCTTGCGTAGGAACAAAAAAGAGGCTACAGAAATAATGTATAAGGATCTATCTCTATACTTATATACCTCTATTTATTTTAATTCAATCTCCAATCATATTCCCTTACAAAAACAAAATTATCCAAAAAAAAAAAAACGCGTTTATTTATTTGTTAAAATAACACAAAAAATACTGTCTATGTTGTCCCCGTAGTATGTAAGAAAATACCGCTTACAAAAGAAAAAAAAATCACTGCTTTTATTGAAAAAAAATGTTTTTAGGACCAAAACTATCCCGTCTCGATGTGGTCCGATTAACCAAAATCGAATGTACACCAAAACGTCCAGGGGGGGGGGAGAAAAAAATAAAATCCCCTTAAGAAAAAAAAGCGAATAAATCGTTTGAAAGGAAAGAAAAAAAGAGCTAGCTACGTCAGTTATAGCACTTGGGCATCACGTTATATTAAAGACGGTCAAAACTTCTTCGGCAAAGCAAGAGTTTATGTTTTTGTTCTGTACCAAAAAACGTATTGCACATTTTTCTTCTAAAGAGGGCGAAACGTTTTGACTATCACATAAAGTAAAGAAAAGAGGCTTTTATTTTTTTTGCGAGATAACTTAAGCAAAAAATTAAACCCAGAAAAAAATGCAAAATAAAGGTTTTTTTTAAAAAAATCATAAAAAATACAAAAATCGCTCTATCTTTAATTTTTTTTTTTTTGCACGTTTAAAATTAAATTTCTTACATTTTAGCACAAAAATATTTTATTGGCGCAATTGGTTCATGGTCTGTGGATAAAAAGCACTAAAAACTGCTTAAAATCACATAAAACATTAAATAACTTTTTTTTTCAAATTAAACTATCACAAATTGAAGCCCGAGATGCACACCGTCGGCAAATATTTGCAACTGTGTAACAAATGTCATCTTTTTACGCTCTATCGTTTTTCCGGAATGTGCACCACAAACACACACACACACACAACAACTTTATTTTGTTACATGAAGTCAAAAATGCTAAAAATCTTGAAGAAGAGTTAACCTTCGTTGTTCTTAGTTACCCTAAATGACTCTACTTATAGTTTGAGTAATGATGTTAGCAAAATACCCAGAAAGTGTTTCATTGCGCAGAAAAGCTTTGCTTTAAATTTGACTTTTGACTAAGCACCTGAAAGTGGAACTTGGAGAAATGCTAATGAAAGAGTTGACAATGTCGTTGATTTATGAAGTTATCTGAAAGCGGAGTTAGGTTTTTCCTTTTAAAATGTTTCCTTTTAAAATAGGGCAAGCAGAGTTGATATAGTTATAACTGAATGCGGTTAGGATTTTTACTGCTCTAATACATACAATTAACTTAATTGTTGTGAAACTTGTTTACATAAGACATTTTCGTCCTGTATTCTTTGTTTTCCACATATTTTTACTTCTTCAACTTAGTATTTATTTCACTTTTTAAAAACATATTGTAGTTAAATGTTTCTAGGCTGTCCGTTTGAGCCAAAAAGTTTACGTAGTAGGATCCAAACTGATAAATGAGGTACTTGAAAATACGAAATGAAAACTTCATAAATATTAGTAACGGTATTATTTTAGATAACTACAGAATTCGAATTGTGCTACTGAGTTACTTCTACAAACATATAAGCTATTTTATAAATTAAATAAATAAAAGGTCGTTTTTCCTTCGCCTGTATATTTCCAAATAATTAATGATGAATTGTTGCCAATTTGCTATGTTGATTTGCTCCTTCATTGTCGCATATGGTAGTTTGCTCGTCCACGTTAAAGTAATTTGCTAGTCCACGTTATAGTAATTTTTTCGTCCACAAAATGATAATTTGCTCGGTTAAATGTTCTTAAAACTGGAATACAAAAAGAACAAAATTGAATTTTCGAAAAATCGCTTCTACACTGTAAAAAAAAACTGTAAATTTTGAAGAAGTTATCCGTATTTTTTACAGAAAAAAACTGTTCGTAATAAAATACAGGATTTCTCTGTTTTTTTGAATCTGTAACCGGTTATACTTTGGTTTTCTTCGAATCTTCGAAATTTCGCCCGCGTGTTTGGATTTTGGTTCTTGTGCTCGAGTTTTTGATCTTATATTTATTTAAAGCGAGTAAGTCTTAAATCGTTTGCAACTTCCATTTCATTGCATCCTAACCAATATTTTATTATTATGTTTTTTTTGTCATCTGTTACAGAGACATATTCGGAAATTTAACCTTTGTATACATGTATTTCGTAGTAGTATAGTAAATATTGAAATGGATTTATGAAAGTATAGTTTCATTTTTTTAATCTTCATAAAATAATAAATCAGCTTGAATAAATAATAAAAATACGGAAGATTTCTGTAAAATAAACGGAAGAAAACTGGCGTCCTGGCTGACAGTTTTTTTCTGTAAATTTTACGGATTTTTTTTACAGTGTATGTACACACTCCCATGCTACAAACTAATTTTGTGCCAAATTTCATGAAAATCGGCCGAACGGTCTAGGCGCTATACGCGTCACAGACATCCAGACATCCTTCGGACAGAAAGACTTTCAGCTTTATTATTAGTAAAGAAGATAGAGATATATATATATAAAAAAACAGCTATCGCTTGGTATATCAGGCGTAGCCATTTGACCTGTAAAAGAAGCAAAGAAACAAACTATTAACTTGACATTTATAGTGCTTAGTGCCTATTCATAAATATAGCTTTCATGCAACTTTAGGAAACCTAACACGTGTAAATTATTCGAGAAAGAACAGCGTTTATTCTTGTTGCATTTATGTAAGAATATTGTAAGAAACCACTCTGCCATGATACTGTAGTTAAATTAATTAAGTAAATTAAATAGAAATCACTCTTCAATCGACCTGTTGACCACCCTATAGCTATAACGCAATGGGTAAAAAACGAATTAAATCTGAGAAAAATTATTTCCTTCACGTCAAAAAAAAAAGAAATGGTTCATGAGTTCTAAAAAAATCCAAGTCAGATTATCGAAGAATGTCAAAACTTTTCCTGATAATTATTTGGAATTTGACGTTTGATAATCTCTAGAGAAATTTTATTCTTTCTTTCTTTCCCTTTTTTTAAGGATTATTTGTGAGAGAAGGATTTACTTCCGTTAGAATTAAACGAAAAAGTTGATTCAAATTGAAACGAACTTCGTTCTCGTTCACCAACATCGAATTTGTAATACAGTGGACGCTGTTTTATTGAATCAGTGCTCAATTGAAGCAAACGTTTTAATGAGTCCAATGCAAAAACCTTATCGCACCTATTTTATAACCCTTTTAGATTGTAACCCTTTTTGTTAACTAATATACGAACTGCCCCTCGGAATCGAACTATTTATAAATAATCTTCTCGACTTCACACAATCCTTTTTACGCGAAAACAGTATCCAGCACACAACATTCAACCTCCGGCAGTCATTTGAACTTGACGTCTTAAATTCAAATTATAGTTGCGATATAAACCATTAGTAGGAACAAGAAACCCAACGAGAATGGGTCCTATCGCAGTTCGTGATAGCGAAGAATATAATTTGAATTCAAGATTTTGAAACTTAAACTAATTTTCTCTTCTTCAAATTTTAAAATTTGTGTTTCATAAAAAAAAAATCCTTGAAAGATGGGAAAAATCAACGTAATTTCCAGATTCAGAGCTGCAAGAATGGCCTATCAAATCAAGAAACATAACACAGCACAATTCTTAAAGGGTAGTGTAAGACTGCATAAACTCTAAACATTTGCTTGAAGTTGATAAAATAAATCCAAAGAATTGTTGTACTTCTGAAAGCCATTGTTTTCCACGAAATTGTGAGGAATCTGAGCCACCGGGTCATAGGTTGGGCACTACAGGCAAAAGGCATCCTGCCAAAAAGTTGGGAATGGAGAAGTAAAGTACAAAAAACTTCAAAGTAAAAGAGTATCCGATAAAAAAAAAAAGAAATTAAATAAAACACCAAAATATCACAAAAAAACCCTGTTATGTTACCATTTTGCGATAGTTCGTTTTATCTTGGGCACTTTAATAAGAATTAAAATGGTTTTGGTAAGGAAAAAATTGAAGATGGAAAGAAAGAAAAAGTGCTGACGACAGATATTACTTACTATAGTGATGCAAGCTTAGACGCTTAGGCGAAGATATAAATCTACATCTACATTTCCTCTTTTATTGCTGATTTTGCATAAAAATTTTGGCGGAAAAAAAGCGGCATGGTTTTCAGAATGCTAACTTTTAATCCATGGCGTGACAGAAAATTGCAAAAAATTATTAATGTTACATCAAACAGACCAAACTTGATTTTGTTTTTATAGCCGATTCACCAGTCCGAATGTATTCTAACGGTACGAAAAGAAGAAAGGAGGCAAAACTCAAAAAGTAGAGAAAATCGATAATAAATCTAATCAAGTACACGGAGAATATTTCCTTTTCTCCGGTCTTTAACAATATCGAACAAAGCAAATCAGAAAATGCTTTCCACATTCGTGTATAAAAGGCTTATTCGATAATCTTGCTATTTTGGCGGCAACATGTCAGTTATGAAAGAAAAGCTCTCATGGTAGGAAAACTAATTGTTCTCTAGTCAGTTAGCTAGTGAGATTAATCAAAGGGAAAAGACAGAGATACATTTGTCCCATATTTAATTTGGCGTAGTTATTACGTTCGCGAAATATCAGTTAATCGTATTTTTTCATAAATTGGCTAACAGTTAAATGTGTAAGTAATGTATGACATAAGATATAAGCAGGGCCTGATTACAGAATAGGCCACCTAGGCCGTGGCTTAGGGCCCACGCTTTTTAAGGGGCCCCGAAATGGCTAATTTCTTTTAAACAAAAGCTAAAACTGTTTTCGTCAATGAATAAAATTGTAAGGATTGACTACACAGGGGGCCCCGAAAAAGCACATGGCCTAGGGCACCCTGATATCTTAATCGGACCCTGGGTATAAAACATTTAAATCTAGATTAGTTCTTAAAAATAATTTTGAACTAAAAAAAATGCATACTCAAATCATTAAAATTCTTTTACAGTTTTTTTAAAGGTATTAACAGTATTTTCTTGAATAGAAAAAAGCATATTTAATATTAGAGAATGTAAATGTATTAAGCTGAAACAATGCTCTCTGAATGGGTAAAAACCGCACTGAAGATAACAAAGATGATCAGAACTTTCGAATGATGCTGGTGTATTCATTGGCGTGCACAGGTGGGGAGAAAGGACACCTGATGTCAAAGGCCCGACCCTGAAGGGACCCCAAGATTTTTAAAATGAGGGGCAAAGTACATGTAGGAACGTATCGACAATTTGGAGAAGGGCCCCGTAAAAGTCATTTGAGACAGGCCCCAAAATTTCTGAGCACGCCCCGCCCCTAGATGTATTAAGCGAAGTGTTCACTAACAGGACAAACAAAATGCCAGTTAGAAGATGGCTGCGTTGGCGATAACCTGTCCCTCCAATGAAACAAGAAGGTCTTTTCGTTGGGAGATATTGTCCTTGCTATCCGCACAATATTTCTTTGAAAATAAAAGAAATACTTCCTGTCAAATCTATAATTTGTTTCGTATATTGTCTCATGTGGCTACAGAGGCTATGTCTGATTAATATGGAAAGGTAAAGAGTTTGGAAAACTATATGTTGTATAAATCACTATTTAAGGACATTCCGGCTCGATAGTGATCCGCTGGATTTTGCGACTTAAAATTAAGAGCAGAACACCAATTGTATGTCAATACCTATTAGAAGGTTTAAGGCCAGTTGTAAAAGAGAAATACGATAAAAATATTTCGATTATGATTTGCTTAAAACAATTTCGCAATCATGAAGACTTGGATATAAAATGGTAGTTAGAGACAAAGATAATGCAAGTTAACGTTCGAAACAAAGTACTATTGTGTAAAAAAACTTTATTCTGCGTATTTAAGTACAAAAATCTTATTTATATAATTCATAAATGGGAGCAGTTCATAAGTTATTTCTTAAAAATGACCATAATCTGAAGAATGCTAATTTATTA
Source organism: Uloborus diversus (assembly GCF_026930045.1). Taxonomy (NCBI): domain Eukaryota; kingdom Metazoa; phylum Arthropoda; class Arachnida; order Araneae; family Uloboridae; genus Uloborus; species Uloborus diversus. The sequence goes on from NC_072735.1 coordinate 32,678,650, forward strand.
TGTTTTTCGTCGTAAAAGTTTCAATGCAAATACATATCGATTTCTAAAATTCTGTCAGTTTTTAATACTAGTTTCACATTATGTAATCTTTCATATTTTTATTCACATTAAATCACATTAAGTCGTCATGCCCTTTGATAAACACTAAATGTTTCTTCGTAAAAAATATTTAAATCTTTACTCCAAACAATTATTTCGAAAGACAACCTTGACGTATACCATAGCAAGCTTAATGTATGAATTCTGGTAATTTAAGAAAAGTTAAACATCATTTTGAGAAATAGCTTTACATTATTAAAAGAACTTTTTCAATTTAGTTTTTCATTATCAAACATTCGTCCACTTCCCGTTGTGAACTTGATTGTTTCCTGAGCTGAATTTCTTTTCTCATATCCGTTCTATTTCCGGAACGTGGATTCTATAAAAATGTCCTTGGAGTTATTCCAGATGTTTCTTATGCATTACCAGAAAACCAATAATTCCCTTCCGTATCTCAAATCCTCCACTGCTTATTTTTAATTTAAAAAGGCATGAAGGTTAAATAAATCCCTTTTAGCGGCGCTACTCAAAAGATTTTATCAGTTTCACAAAGCAATATTTAAAATAATTAAAAATGCCTTTTTTTTGTATGTGAATGATGTTAACATTCACACAGCATTTCAAAACAAAAACGATGCATGAATTAGGGAAATGGAGGGCAATGAGAAATAGCGGGGCAAAGTGAAAAGGTGAAGTATTTACTCTGTGTTTAGCGCCATCTATCTGGTAATATTTTAACATTGTAGTTGCACATGGAGTACATTCCATTCAGGAACAAAATACCGCCGAATATTAAAGCTTATGACAATACAGGCAATTTTCAAAAATTTTTACTCTCATTACAACATTTGTTGTAAGTCAAAAATTATTTTTGATATTATAAAATAATTAAGTTCTTTTTATTAACATTTTAAATATGAATTGAGACCTTCCAATATGCGGAGCAATATTTATTTAGTTAATACTAAGTTTATTTGTATTTTAAATATTTTACTCAAGTAGTCGAGTACACAGTGGATGGGGCAAAGCGAAATAGCTTATTTCGTTTACTCACTTAATCATATACAAAAATACTTCCGTATTAATTTATTAATTTATTCATTTAAATTCCTTCATTTAGTAATTCACTTATTTGTTCATTCATTCACTTATTTTCTTATTCACTCTCTTACTCACTCATTCACTTTTCTTTATCTATTAATTAATTAAATAATTTAACTTTTATTTTTCAATTTTCTCTTGATTTTTTCATTCACAGTTTTACTCACTCATTCGCCTTCCTTTATATATTAATTAATTAATTAGTTTAATTATTCGTTTACTGATCCATTTTCTTTTCATTTATTCATTTCAAAATTTTATTTACCGATTCATTTATTAAAAAATGCTTTTTGTAAGCAAATAGAAAATATTTCATTACAAAAATATTTAATTAAAAAAAATGAAAAAATTTCCATTTTTATTTAATGCTCAAAACTGCTGCCAAAAATAAAAATAATGTTTCAATGTAAGTTTTATTATAAAGTACAATATTCTTTCTTTTTGTACTGTAATTTTCAAAACAAATGTCCAATTGGTTCATTTTGGAAAAGCTCAATCATCTTCGCCATTTGACTTTGACCTACGTTACCCAACTTTACCTGAGGACATTTTTAAATGTTTTTCCGTATATATGTATTCTTCTTAATTGCCAGAACAGTCTAAAACTTCACCAAACTTTTCCAAAAAAAAATTTTTTTTTTAAATCTATTTCCTTTATGAATTTTACAAATCTATAATACTTTTATCGTGCTATTCCTTCTTTATTTTTGAATGTGATTAGAATTAGTCTTTATTCAGAAATTTTCAATAAGACAAGCCATCTAAGAAAAATAATGAAGATTTTGTTTTGCGATTTTAAACTTTTCAAGTATCTGATCCTAATTAAATATTTATACGTAGTTGAGCACAACTAAATTCTTCAGATTAACGATAATTACTGCAATTTTACAATTTTCTTAAATAAATGTCAATTTAGATACATTATGAAAAGACCTTTTAAAACTTTAACTTCTCTTTAAAAATCAGCGGTGCACAATGATACTTATTGTGCCCTTAATGTTTAATAATTAAGCAACGGAAATTAGAAAGTGAGAAAACAAAAGCTTTATTTTTCTTCAGTCAAGAAATTACGGAAAAGTTTTACAACAAAATATGAGCAGTAATTGGAGAGATGGTTAAATATAAAAAGGAAAATAAAACATGTTTAATGAAGTCACGTAAAAGCTTTGTTATTGATATTTTAACGTCATAATTGCACTCGGGTTACTTCGGTAAATTTTCCTAATCATAATTTCAAATGCGTGAATAAACGTTTATATTTAGCTGTAAGAAACTTTACATACACGAAAAAGAACTCATCAGAATTAATTAGTATCATTTTGAAAGCAGAAGTGCAGATCTATCTATGTGGGAAAGATTCAAATCAAAAAAGTCAAAATAATATTTTTAAACTTCGGAACTTTGTTAGGATAACATTGACTTTTACTTTTTCTATGCAAGAATGGCGTCGTTTCCAAAATTTTTAAAGTATTTTTTCCGAAAGAGTATGCTTGAAAACATAGGATCTGACAATTTTTTAAAAAATGTGTTTAAGTTGAATATTTTTAAAAAGTTACTTAAATCGGTGCGCTTTCTTGTTTACACTTCTGTCGTGTGACATCTCAAATGAAGAAATGCCAATCAGTGTTGCCATTCACAGAGCAAAATATTTAATTCGCATCTTTACTCACGTGTATTGGCAACGATATCGTTGACAGCAAGGGCAGTATTCGCTTCTTGATCATCATAACGTGGAAACGTGGTAGAAAGATGCACCAAAGAGCATTATCTGTGACGTCATCAAGATCACGACTTGTTTGAAAAATCGGTCATTTTAAAAAATTAATTAAAAATTAACTGTTGGGAAAATGAAAGTATTTTCTGGGTTTATGTTTTTTTTTTTTTTTTTTTTTGAGCAATCACGATTGCTTATTGTTCTCATTTGACTGTTTTGATGTCCTATCTTTTTATTTTCCCACCGCCACCCTCCGCACCCTGTCACCGTCGACCGGCTCCTCACGATGCTGCTCCTATAGCGAAAGCCGTCTCCAGGTTGCATCCATGTCCTACACACGCGCATACATACGCAGCTACCCACACACACGCACGCACACACACATACACACAACTACCCACACATTCATGCCTGCACACTGACACAAACACATATGCCTACACACACATACACATACTCCCCCACACACACACACACATTCATATACACAACTACCCAGACACTTATGCCAGCACACAGACAAACACACATGCCTACACACACATACACATACCCCTACACACAAACACACATACCCCACACACAAACACACACGCTTACATACACACACTTGTGATAGCGAAAAACATAATTTGAATTCAAGATGTCAATTTTTTTTTTTTTTTTTTTTTTGCTTATTCTATCAATTTCAGTGACAAAAATTACCCCATTCCATAATATCAATAGCAAATCAATGTAAATTGGTGAAACTATTTTAGCTATAATTAGTGTTAGTATTAGATTTTTTTTAAATAGCACGTTTTTTTTTTTTAACATAAAGTACAGACAAGTTTTTTCTCGCGCGAATAGAGCCTAGACCGTTCGCCCGATTTTCACGAAATTTGGCACAAAATTAGTTTGTAGCAAGGAGAATTGTGCACCTCTTAGCGATTTTTCGAAATTTCGGTTTTGTTCTTTTTCTATTCCAGTTTTAAGAACATTTTATCGAGCAAATTGTCATAACGTGGACGAGTAAATTACCAAATTATCATAACGTGAACCCGTAACATGGGCGAACCATTTAACACAGCAAATTGGCGAGAAATTCATCATTCATTATTCGTAAATATACAGGTGAATCAAATGACCTTTTAATTTTCTACTACGGGCAAAGCCGTGCGGGTACCGCAAGTAGATTATAAAGTTAAATAAATTATTTTGTTCTTAAAAAGTAAACTAAGAAATAACAACGTATAATCGCACAAATTGCAGATTATTCTGCCGTGTGCAAGTAAAAAGCAGTAACTACAAATTTTTTATTATTTTGCATTTTTGTCATTTTTTGTACTTTATCTTTACGGTACAAGCTTGCTTATTTGGTTTCCGCTGAAAAAAAGACGCGAAAAAAACACCTAATTCACACATTATCCTATTGTTAGTACAGTAAAACCTGCGAAATTGAACACCCTTGTAAGTGTACCACCTGTTTAATTTGACCACTAAAGTAGTGCACCGCAAGAGGTCAACTTACACAGGTTTCACTGTATTGAATCCACCACACATTTCTTCAAATGTCTCGAAAACTCATTTATACAGATACTTCCGTTTACCTGCGCACGGCAGCATTGCACTCATGTGTTTTGGTGTTGCAAGGTACCCCCGTTTCAATGCAAAATAAGTTAGCTTATGGATGACTCCCATCGGACGTCTTTTCATAATTGAGCTCATTTATTTTTCATTGAAAAGGGGGTGGTTTCTCGTAATCCCGAAATACGTGTATGTAGTAATCTGCAGTTTGTGCTATTATTATTTTTTCCCTTACAAAATTAGGTCGTTATGACTTAATGTGGAATAGGAATCTATTCCCACAATCTAACCACCGATGAGATGGCTAACATATGGTTTACTGACAAAAATGGACGCATTTATTATTTTTCAGGGATACTGCCTTTTTGTAATAAAATTGCCGAATATTTAGTGCTCCAACAATGAAATAATGTCTTCACGCTTAATCATTAATAAGTCATGGTTTCGGACAAAGGTAGGGACTGACGGACATAAGTACGAGTACATCCATTGTATTTATTGCTAGTTTCATTGTTGGTGAAGTCAGAGCTTTACTCGATCAATGATTTTGACTACAGTAAAACCTGTAAAGTTACCAACCTTGTAAGTTGATCACCTGTCTATGTTAACCGCTATTTTCACGAACAGAAGTAGATCTAATTCATATAATTCAACCTCTATAAGTTAACCACATGTTTTAAGTTGACCACTAAAGTAGTGCACCATAAGTGGTCAACTTACACAGGTTTTACTGTATTACACTTATAAGGATAGTTTTTAAAGCCGTTTGTCTCTAAATTCTTAGACCATCAAGAATTCTGACTTGTAGGAAACTAATAATAATTTTAAATTTTTGAATAAACTTTGCAATGTCTTTCGCATACTCTTAGATTTCTCGCGTTTTCCTAAGGTCAAATACGCAGTCTGTAATATTAGTCCTTACATCAATTTGAATTCAACACAAATAAAACATATTTATTACAATCATCCACAATATGAACGGTGTTCTGTTAATCTTTTTGTACACCTTATAAGAGACTTAGACTATGTCTGGGTTGACCAAAAGGCTAAATATCTTGAACAATTACTCCCCAATAGTTATCTGCTAAGTGTGTTACAGCATTTTCTCTCCCTATTCCTTTTTATACATGCAGTATTTTTTCTAAAAGTTATGGCTGTTACGGTAAATTATTTACTTCAATAACTGCTGCAAATGGTTGTACGTTGTACCCCTAAAAGAATGCCATTTTTTGTGGGTACAACTTACCAAAATGTTTTACTGTATATTAGGGCAGCAATTGTTGAGTTGCATAAAAATAAAGCTTAGTTACGCACCACCCTTTTAAGCTGTAAAATTGCCATCAAGTTTTTTTTTTAATTGTCCAGAATTTTTAATATTATGAATAAAATTTAGCGTGCCGTGATTCAATTCGAGGTTATAAAACATTTATTTTTCCATTATCTCAAACGGTAACTGGAAAAATGTTTCCTTAAAAAAAATTGCTTGAAAAAAATAATTCAAAAAAAGTAGTTTCGGAAATGTGCTCCACATTTATAGATTAAAAATTCATATCCTGAACATGACCTTAAAAACTACCTCACCTCTATGAAAACGAAATATTAATACTAAAGTGAATAATATGACACAGTTTAATTTTACATATTTAACAAACAATTTGACACTTTAATACTATTTTCTTATCTAAGAATTTACATTATATAAAATTTTCATCATTATGACAATTATTATTAATCGCATTTGGTAATATCTTTCATGAGGTTTATCCAGGGAATTTCTCTTGGGTATCATGGAAAAAATGTTCATTTAGTACGCGTAATAACTCATTTCGCAATTTTTATCGTTCAAAAAATGTTTGTAATCTTGTTGATTAATCTGTCAGCTTAAATTAGGTCGTAGGCTTTAAAACGAACTGCTAGAGAAATGCATCAGGGAAATATATCAGCTCGAGTCCCTGTCATTTACTTTTGTTATTAATTCTGCTACAAATTTTAAACATTTGTTTATGATATGTGGATGGAAAAGAGGATTTTTTAAATTATTTTTTAATAGTGTTATTTTTTTTTTTTTTTGCAACAATACTTGGAATAAATATACATTTTTAAAATGAAGTAATTATCTTTATCAGTACCATTCAAGAAACAAGATTAGTAATTTTTAGTAGTCGCATTTTGAAGAGATTTTTGCACCAACTTCAGAGCTTAAGCGTAAGCAAAATAAGTTGAATATTAATGTTTAAGAGCATATTATTACATACTTTATTATATTATGTTTTATTATAATTAATCTTATAGGTATTATGAAAGATTTCTGCCTACAGGAAAATTAAGAACTACAATTAGTCCTATCTAATTCATTTAGCAACTTGAAACACATTTTCGAATTTTAAGTGTTAGGACGGTAAATTTTAAAGTTTAAAATGCATTCTAATTAATTTGTATAAAATTAAAATTTCTGAATCACTTTAAGTATGAAATCTTCTTAAAAGTTTTTCAACAGCACCTAATGCAAATCTTCTAGGGGTTTTTTTATTGCATTTTAAAATAAGGACATTAACATAAAATGAACTAAAGTGTTTTAAGTAAGGCTAAAATCACATTCTCGTGTATCAAATGGGTTAAATACATCAACATTTCAATGTGTTTAAATGTATAAAACTGTTTTAGTGATCATCATCTTTGCTTCTGTCAATAAATTAATTTTTAACTAATCTGTTTTTGATATAATTTAATCATATTCATTTTGATGAGTGAATTTCGTACGACAAATTAAACGCTGTTCTGGGGTTGCTATGAATTGATTTATTTGCCATTACTGTGCTTTCTATTAAAGTCAGCAATACATAGAACAAAGTGAAATTTTTATTTTTTTTTTATTTATTTATTTATTTATTTATTTATTTTTTTTTTTTTTTTTTTTTGTCTTCATAATGCTGAATCTTCGTGATTTCGAAAAAATAGACAGCGCCTGTAATATTTTTTTAAATAACTTGTTGACAAACGTTACTTGTAATCCCTACGCCTTTTACAGAAAGTGGCGTCTTGGAGACGTCAAAGAGTGTATAAAGGATCCTATATGAAATAAATGCCGTCTTGGAGATGTAAGTCTACAATCGCGCTTAAAAATAATTGAATCTCAGATAGTTCAAAGTCTACAATGCCCCACCAAATGAATCTCATGTCTGAGGTATCAAAGTCTACAATGACACCTGAAATGAATGACGCTTCATGGGTCATTGTAGATTTTGACTAATGACCTCAAACAAACATTAAAGTCTATAATGGCACATGAAATGAATGACATTTCGGAGGCATCAAATCCATATTGACACATGAAATAAATAACGTTTAAGACGTGCTAAGGTCTATAATGACACATGTAATGAGCAACATCTCGGAGCTATCAATATCCATAATGGCTAATGAAATAAATTTACGTCTAGAAGGCGTCAAGGTTAACAGTGGCACATGAAATTAATGACATCTCGGAGACACCGAAGTCCACATTGGACCATAAAATAAATGACATTTCTCAGGCGTCATTTTATGACAAGAAGGTTAGAGTTGGTTCATACCCCCTCTGAAACTGTTGATATTAAGCCATATTGATAACCCTAAAAGTTGCCGATACGTACAGGGTCCTTCATATCAACCTCCAGTTTTTTAAAAAGCTCTTCAAGTTGTGGTGGGAGAGATATTGATAGATCGACGTATACGTGCCAGTTGCAATGGTGGTAATGGCATGGCACTGCGAAAATTGTCTTGTGTTGTAGAGGAGGATATTCGCAAAGCCAGTTTTGTGATGATTACTTAGCAAGAATTTCGCATTCGGTTCCAACTTAGCCGATTTGGTCCTCTTCAGTTAGAAGAAACGTTCCTGTTGTAAATATCTGCGTGATATTTTTCTGAAATTACTATAAAAAAATCACTTGGGGCCTCCATGGTTCTGTGACCATATTATGCAACGCAAAACTCCAATTTGAATGAATATTAAAAATGTCTTTAAAGCAGCACAGCCATTTTCCATTCTGCGATTGTTGAACTCTTATGGTGCAATTTGCCTTAAGTATTTATGAAAAGGAGCATACACAAAATCAAAACAAAACAAAATGTCTTTCTATGCAGTGATCTCGACCTACCAGTAGGAATATGAAAATTTCAATGCAAAACCGCAATTTAATACTCTTTGCTTACAGCAAAAAAATGTTTTACTTTGGGGTCATTCCACGAAAAAGTCAGCCCTATGTCCCGCACGTGAAAGTTCATGTATTTCATTAAAAAGTAATAATTTTAAAGGGTAATGACGAATTTTTTTGCTTCAGAAATCATACATAAGTTTGGAATTTGTTAAGCAGAAAAATTTTGTTCATTAATACTAAGTTACAGTATTATTTTTGATGAAATATATAAGGTGTCACGTGCGGGGAAAAATAACCATTTTTCGTGGAATGACCCTTTGACATAAATAATACGATTCTTACCTTAACGCAAATTCATCAAAATTGATCTTTAGCAAAGCTCTTATTTAGATAAATTTTATCAATTTCATAATTAATTAAGTAGGGCAATTACAAAACTCGTAACTCATTTAAATGAATAGCATGCATTGGAATTTAATGAAATAAATAAACATTAACCCGCAAGAATCATTTGATTATGAACGTTTTAGTATACGTTGAAATAAAACTAATTTATCGCGCAATCACAAAAATATTAGGGAATTTAACTTCAATTGCTTGCTGCGTAAAATAATCAGCTCACTTAGAATGAGAAATTAGCTTAAGCTATTTTCGATTTCTGTGCAAAGATTTGCGCGGTTCAAGAGACAATTAATTTCTCGTAAGCTTCAGTTCAGATTTATTAAGTGAGATTTTGGAATGCAGAAGTTTATGTATTTCACTTAATTTAGAAACTATAAAGGAAAACCTTCCAGATTCCTGTCGTTAAAAAGTAAAAATAATTCTTATTGAAATCTGTAGTCCCACGTCTGTACACAAACACATAATTCCATTATAATTCAGAATTATTTGTATTAATCGTCAAACACATATTTTGCTCAAGTTGTGCTGAAAAACAAATAATTGTAGAGCTTCCAAATGGAATTCTTAATTTCATTTATGTTTTATTTTTCTTTTTTCTATCAGTGCAATGATACATTTTCGCCATGGTGATTGAAATTCTTGTGAAAATTGTACCTTACAATTGCACTTTAAATAGAAGAATACTTCTTGCAGGCTTAAATTTTTGAAGCCACTTCAAGACTGACATCTACGAAACTCAAGTACTACATTCATTGTTAGCGTATTGGTAATAAGCTCCTGATTAAAGCATCTGCACTGCGTTTAATGGGATGAAAAAAATTCTCTGATTTTAAGAGAGAAATATTTTAAAGAGTTGAACCTCAATTTTAGATAAACAGTCATTTTTTGGAGGAAATTCGAATGGGTTTTAAAAACCAATCGGTTGGCTTCTCGATACGGGAACAATAGTCTCATTACAGGGTCCCCTTGATGAAGCTTATGTATTACAGTGAGGCAAGTCTTTTCGGTGTTTGATTACGATTTCATAATTCTGGAGTCTGTATCCACCAGGCTATATGATCTTTTATATTCTTGAAATTCAGAAGCTAAATTAACGCGACATGATAGGTATGGAGGAAAAAAATACGTCAGTAGGTAATGAAGAAAGTGTCCTACAGCCTTATAACTATGGACAGCAATTCCTTTCAAGTAAAGCAGTAATTTCGCTGTGGCTTTAATAAGGATTTGCCCCAGTAAGCAATAGCTCGTTCATTGCCATATCGGTGATTCTCTCCAAATAGGCCAAATAATTTCCTTAAAAAACAAGTAGACCAATAGCGGAAATTTTTCGGATGAACCACCTTCGAAAGAAATTGGTGCCAAAACTAATAACTACCTCTTCATGTGGGGATGCATATGTATTCCAAGTTTTGTTCAGGTCCATTCATTACGTTTTGAATTAGAAAGTCCGCAATAAATCGGTCAAATACATACAAACAAACATAGACAGATAATGTCCAAAAAATGGTCACAACATGTTCAGTGTTCTGCACACCTTAAAACGCGTTAATCTGTTAAAATACGAAATATTTTGCATGATTAATAGTTTCGTATATGTAGAAGAAAGCATTCGAAAGATTTTCATCATTATCATTTGACACCAGATAGTAAACATTTTGTCTTGAAGTCAGGTTCCTTGAGGTAAACGCAAAGCACTAAGCGTTCCGTGGTCTAAAAAGTTTGGAAACCGCTGAACTAGTGAAATATAGACTTGGGACATTAATTCGGCCTATATGGAGAGTCACCCCTGTTTATTAATGTAACACAGTTCCGATGTTCTCGTAGTTAAACACATAAAAAACATAATAAATTAATCACATAAAAGCATAAAATAATAACTATTTATGAAATGTTTAACAGTATAATATCAAATAGAATAGATGCTGTTTGTAAGTTAAGAGTCACACCCTTTCAAAAAGTTTGGGGTCTACAAAAATTAAACACCGCCCACCCCAACATTAAATCCACTCATTTCACGTTTTGGATTTCTAGGAAGTTAAACTACACCCTCTCAAAATTTCGGAATACTTCGAAAAATTATCATCAGTTAATGAATTTCATTCCGCACAATTTAAATCTGATTTTCCATCTGATTTTCTGGGTCCATGTTTTTTTTTTTTTTTTTTTTTTTTTTTTTTTTTTTATCATTCTATCAACTTCATTGACCCTTTTCAAAAGTAAAGTGGGGAAATTCAGGAAAATTAAAGTAATTAAATTATATTTATTGCGTTGATCGCAATAAATATAATTTAATTACTTAATTACTCTCAGTTATGCGTATTAATTACTCATGACTGAGTTTAATTACTCTCAGTTATGCGTATAAAGGAAATTGTTGGTGTCTCCTCAGTTTCGACGACACGAAATCCTCCCTCGCCCTCGTTTTTCAGTTTCAATTATACTTTTTGACATATTAAAGACGTAAGGGGGGGGGGGGGATTTGAACTGTCGACAAAACTGGGGCTAAATCAAATTTTTGAAACTACCCTATTTTTTTCTCATATCCCTTTCAAAACGTTTATCTTCAAAAAACAAACTTGTCTTACACTGAAGCAAGCAAAAAAAGGGAAAAATAATTTCCTGAAAACGTTTTTCTTTCCTTTTAATCGTTAGAATCGTACAAAAAATAATTTAAAATAATAAAAGGAGTAAAAAGAGAAAATAGTTTGAATTTTACTATTAAAAATACTTCAACTACTCTTTGAAAAACGAGCAGGTGTGTTTATTAGTATATTAATTTCCCTTAAAATGACGATTTTTTCTCACTTAAGGCGTCACTCTATATTTAAAAAAAACTATTAATATTTTAATTATATATCTCTTGAGCGCTGCTGATTAATTTAAATTTATAGCCAAAATCTACTAAACAGCTTTCAAATTAATTGCCTTGAAATCGAGTACACAAAATTTAGTACGTTAAAACTACGCTGAAGGAAAAAAACTGCTGCACTTTTAATATGTGTTAGATATTAAATGTTAGTTATCTGGTCGTGTACAGTTGACTTAGTCAAATTTTTTTGAGACCTTAATTGCAGAGTACTTAAAATTCACTTTTTATCGCACATGTTAAAAAGAAATATAAGTGCATTAAAAATACACAAAATACATTAGTACACATTAAAATGAGTCTACGAGAAAGAATAGATAATGAATATTTATTGCATCTCCGTGCTTGGATAGAATCGTCAGTTTTAAAAATTTATATGAGTTTTCTTAAAAGCAAGCTTTGCAAAATGTTTTTCTTCCTTTACGTTTTTCTTTCCAAAGCATAACAGGTTTTAAAAATGCCTTTTTTTGCATTAAATATACATCATTCAAGTCCTAATGATTCCAGTTCTGCTTGAAATATTTTGAAAAACATTTTGCTTTGCATAAAAACTAGACTTTTTTTTAATCATGTTTCACTAATTCCCCCCCCACCCCCCCCCACCCATAAAAGTTGCTATTTGCTATTTAAAAGGAAAATTATATTGCAAATTTATCTTTTTTTTTTCAGATTTTTTTGCAATATGTTGAACTTGACTGTTATCATCGCATTTTTTTTTTAATACTCCGTACCTCATGCAGCAATGAATTTTAATGCTCCGCGTTTCATACAGCAATGAAACGTAGCAAAAATTTCGCTATGTTTAAAAATCATCAGCATTTAAGTTCACTAAATCAGTGCGTCTCAACCGGTGTGCCGCGACAAGATCTTTGTTGGGCCGCGGTAGTTTTGGAGTTGTAGAAAAAGGAAAAACATGAATGTATTTTACCTGCGCAAGAGATCCGATATAATGTTGCTAATTCAATTTATTGTAAAATTACATTGAAAATTGCGTACCTTCAGTGAGAATTTTATTTTTACAGCGTGAAAAGAAATCGTACGGGGAACGATAGGTTCTGATGCAATGTATCCGGTGGTCAGAGTGCCAATTCCAGACGATGTTACTAGGCGATGATTTAGTGACATAATGAGTGACATTAGAAAAATATTGGGTGAAAAACTTCAAATACCTGGAAAAATTATACTTTGAGCTAATGAATAAAGAGACATAAAAAGTGCACCATTCTTACTAATGAGAACGCCCTTTAAAATAATTATATTTCTACAAAGAACTTTTTCAGTTAGCAACTGGTGATGAATTATTTCGTGTTGCAGATAAGCAAATAAAATCAACGGAATCCAGTGTTACTTCTGCAAAAGCGCTTGCAGTGATGGAGCTGTTGCAATTATGGGAAATGTCGAAGGGTTTATATTAAATACGAAAAATCTAAATCAGTTTCCCCCATCCTGAACATCTCCTGACAAACAAAATGCTAGATTAGCTAAAGGCAGCTGTGGTTGAAGCTGTAAAAATCCTCATCATACAATCAAGATCACTTAACTGTCATTATTTTCATTGCACTTTCTGAAGGGTGGGGGCATATTACCACTCCCTACCTCTTCACACGAGAGTTTGCTGACTTTTGAGAAGCAAAGTCCAGTCAAGAGTTTTGGAGTTGGGCGACGAGGTACTAATTTCTGATATTTTACTGAGAAACGAAACCTACTCATTTGTTACAAGACAAATATTGTCTTTTAAAACAAGCGTTCATGGCTCATATTTTTGAGAATCTTGGCAAACTGACCAAAGAACCCAGGCAAACGGATTCTGTTTATATGTACGGATAGTTGAAACGAGTTGAAATAAAAAAATCAGCTGTCGAGAGAGGAATTAGAGCATGGCTCACTGGGAATGTTTGAGCGTGCAACTACACATATCCTGAAAGAAAATCTATTAAATGTAGTGGCAGAACATTTGGCCATGATTCAGAACAAAGTTTAAGCACTACTTCTAGTTGACTGGCGTAGAAGAACACGACTAGGTTCGTGATCCGATGAAGCATCAGCAAGGAGCTGTCTTTGAATGCAAGACAAAAATATTTAGACCTCAGGAGCGACCGTTTCTCAAAACTGGGGTTCTGCGAGATGCTTTTGAACACCTGTTGGCAGTTAGTAAAAATAGTACTTAAGAACATATGTTTGTGACGTGAACGTGGCATTATTAGCATCGACACTTTTTAAGACCAACAAAATATCTTGTCTAGATTCTTGACTTAAAAACTTCCTGCAGCTCTTCCCAATATAAATAATCGTGAATAAAAAGCGTCACTGTGCTTCAAGACAGTGGTGCTCGTCGTGTTGCTCGTCTTGGTCTTCCCAATCGTGTTAAGTAAAAGTTTGGGATTTACTGGCTGTAATAAGCACCAAAATTCATGATGAAATTTATTTAAATTTATAAAGGAAGTGAAATAATTGAAAGATTTCAAACATTTAAAATACATTACTGGCCATTAAAATTGCTACACCAAGAAGGAGTAGTAAGAATGAAATAAAATTTTGCACACGTGACGGCAACATTGACACTAGAAAACGATTACAAAATGAAAGCAAAATGATCATTTATTACTGGAAAAATCTCACATGAATGGAGGTTTAAGTACCCTGTTGCGCCACCTCTAGCTGGAATGTAAGAGTCGATACGGTCGAGCATTGAGATACAGCAGTTTCGTACGATGTCCTACGTCCTCTCGTACCACAGTTGCTGTAAACGCGCGACTAATTCGATCAAACTTACACGCCGTCCAAGTTACCGTCCCAAGTGACCCCGGTTATGCTCGATTAGTGACAACTCGGTGCATTGCGCGGACCAGAGAAAGTGATAATGTGGAAAAGGAAGTCCCTTGACACCCTTGCTTTGTGTGACCGAGCATTGTCATTTTAAAAAATGGCTCTTGGGAGCCCGTCATGAGTACGAATACATGCGTATGAGTTTGATTGAATGAGTGACACGTTTACAACAACTGGTACGAGATGACGTAGGATATCGCAGGAGTCTGCTATGCCTCATTGCCAGATTGTATCGCTTCGTACATCGTACATTTACGCTAGAGGTGACTTAACAGGGTACTTGAAGCTCCATTCATTTGAGATTTTGTCAATAATAAATAATCAATTTGCTTTGATTTTGTAATCACTTTCTAATGTCAATTTTGCTATCACGTGTGAAAAATTTAGCTTCATTCTGGCATTTTCTTCTTGTTTTAGCAATTTTAATGGCCAGTATTTTATTAATCGTTATATATATATATATATATATATATATATATATATATATATATATATATATATATATATATATATATATATATATATATATATATATATATATATATATGGAAGATGGTTTTTCTTTTCCTTGATTTGACTAGTGAGTGCGGAAAATATTGTCCATAATGACATAAGAAATCTGGTTCAGTGTGCCGCTAGGATCGAGCCGACTATCAAGTCTGCCGTAAAATCAAAAAGATTGCGAAGCACTGCACTAATTATGTTTTTTCAGTTATTCATTCACATTTCCTTATAAAATGTGCAAGTAAAACGCTTGTACGTAGCTTTACAAATAGTAAAGTAAACGTACAGTATGTAGGTTGCCCTTTGATTTTTTTCACTTACAACTAACATGATTAAGAAAAGAATATATTGTTTACGATATGTTACGATTATGTGTTACGATTGTTTTGAGTTTTGAAATCTGGATTCTATCTGATAGTAGAAGTGCAATACAGCACCTGACCAGATGGCAAAGTGTGAAAGATAGTGTAGGAGTTTCAATACTCACAGCAAACTAAAACAACTTTCCGTTTCTCATCAAATTCACATGTAGTGGATCCCTTCCCATGTGGAAATAGAGGTTAATGAGATCGCGGATACCTTGGCGAAAGCTGGTGCTGCTGAGATCTCAGAGCCAACGGCATCATTCACCTTTCAGGAGATCCACTCAAAGATTAAACACAAGGATAATATCACTTGGATTGTCCAGCCAGAACACCATTGGTACAGATGTTCACGACCTGGTGGCTCCCTGACCCCTGGGTTTGACACTCAGGAACAAACAACTCTTGCCCGTTTTCGTAGTGGACATCTTAAAACTTTCGGAGGGGTCGAAGAACTTTCAGACATGTTCTAAGTGTTCCGATGAGCAGGCTTCGCGTGACCATATACTGTCGTGCCTGGGGCTCTCCAGGAGGGATTTGACTGAAGACCCAGTGACAGTGCTGGATTTCTTGAATGTAAACAAACTCATAGATCTGGTCAAGCACTGCTCACCATGGGGGCATGCAACAACAACAGAAAAGAATATGATATTGAGCGTAAAAGGAAATTCAGGGTTCTGAGATTAGCAGTGTTTAGTTTAAGTTTAAAAGCTGAAATCGAAGGCTTTACCGATAAGTTTTAATTTCCAAAAAGTTTCGGAAATTTTTGCTTAAACATCATGTATCTTATCTACCAAAATAATAACATTAGAAAACATCCGTTTGTATTTAATAAATCATTTATTTGTACTAAAAATATTGCAGTTTATATGAGATGATTTTTGAGCCCTTTTTGACCCTTAAAATACTCTTCCCCTCCTGATCATAGAATTTGAAAAGGAATCTACGCAACAAAAACACACAGCACCATTTTTATCCTCGCTTTCATCTTTCCCTTCGTCCTTTGTTTGAAGTAACTTTTTTGCTCCCCATTTCTTTTTTTCTTTTCTTTTTTTTTTCACGATATAAAGTTCTACCCTATGTTAACTTCTTCTCCAACCTGATTTTCATTCTTAAACACATGCATCATTTTAGCTGAGAATGGAATAAACACTGAAGTGCACATGTTTATCATTAATACAGAAAAAAATAATATAATAACTTTCTAAGTTTTAGTTTTCAATGTATAAGAACGGTGGAACGGGGTTATCGCAGTACTGTGAGTTAATTTTGGAAATGTGAAGAGTCAAAAACCTATAATCCTAATAACTGGAACTCAGACCAGTGTTTCTGAGTCAAAGCATCAACTCATAGACAACTAAAGTAAGAAAAACAACGTTAAAAAAGCACAAATTTGCCAATTACTTTTCATCCATAAGCTCATTGCTTTTTGCATTGAAAAAGGCGTTCCCTGTAACGCCGAAACACGTGTCTGCTGTAATTGGCAAATTTGTTCTTTTTTTAACGCTGTTTTTCTTACTTTACTGTTCAGCACAAAGGTATTTATTTATCATAGACAACTAGTTCCAAAATTCCTCCTCTAGGTATCGGATGCATGTTTAGAAAAAAAATAAACGTCCCATACTGGGAAGTACCGTCAAATTGGGTGATTTGATCCTTTTTTTTTTTTTTTTGCGGAACTCGAAATTAATAAAGATTTACTTTTCAAAATATTTGACAATAAAAAATTGCGGCCAATTTTATGTTTGAAGAACATTTTACTTAACATAATGTTACTCTTAAATAAAATAACTCGTACGACTAATTTGCGGGAGACGACATGCTAGTGACAGTGACTAAGGATTGCATTGTGTTATTCTCTTCGAAATAAGCAAACAAATTTTAAAAAATAGAATTTTTTACAAAAATAGCCAGTTGGTACAACAAAAGTCTAAATTGACAACCTTATTAATGTGTAGGGCAACTCGAAGTTAAGTATTGGTTCCTGATAGAAGAGTAATTCGAATATAATCAACAAATCTATATTCATTGTTATTAACATTTGATAATCGGGAAATAAGTTTTCAAAGACAAAAAAAAATTCAAGAAATAAGCAGAAGAAATTTTTTATTGCCATTTTTAACTCACTGATACGAAAAAAGGATTGTGAATTGAGAAAAAAAATGTTTCTATGATGTGAAACTTAGTAATCGACTTCCACGTTTTCCAAAATAAGCTCGGAGTGCGCGTAGAGTAATGATAATAAAAGTCAAAACTTTGTCCGTTTGATAGAAATTCATTAACCGTGCCATAAAAAAGTGGCACTTATAAAGATGATCCCTAAACATGTGACTTGTGGAAATAATCCTTAAGAAAATAGCAAAACAATTAAACTCAACCATGATGTTTAAGAGTTAGGGAAATACATAGAGTAAAAAAATATACATAGAGAGGTCCCGTCTAGGGTCAAAAGGAGATTAAATTGAAACCGGATTTATGGGATACAGCGGTGCAATGATGAGCGGGGTTATGGTAACATGATCACTTCACGAGAATAGTTTTTACCAATCTCGCAAAGGGACCGTATAAAGTAGCTGGCGGATTGGTTTGCATTTTAATTCATGTTTTAATGCAATTTTGAAAACGTGCTTCATAAACTTGCAACGATATCTAAGATTAAATTAACAACCAATTGAGATTCAGTAAAGGAGTGTTTTGAATCAAGATGTATCTCAAGAAACTAAGGAGCTTGGGATACAGCGGTGCAAATTCCAGCTTCAATTTCTTAGTATAGAGGGGCTTCTCTACGTAATTTCTTTACTGTATGGGGAAATATGAAGTTATTGTCGATTTCTATATACAGTGGAACCTCGGTAACGAGTCACCATAAGAGAAAATGAAAATATGTCGACCTAAGCAGATGTCAACTTTACTGAGGTTCCATTATTTCAATTCGTTAAGAGTTGCTGTATCACCGATACTTACTAATGTTAATATTCGCATTACAAAAATTAATTAAAGTCCTTAAATTTTTTTTTCGTTTTCTCTTTTTGAAAAGTACATAATAAAAACACTAAAATAATTTGAATACCTCGTGAGGAATAAATCCATAATTTTTGAAAGGAGGTGAAAAAGCTTCTTGTCAGCCAGGTCTGTTAAATATTAAAAAAATCGTGCTCACAACATTTGAGCAGCTTGTGCCAAACATGTGAGGGTCTCTACAGGACTTCCATGGGTACATTTATCCTACCCTTCCGAAGCCTTTTAGAATTGCACTGACAGTATTGAGTGTGGTGACTGACTCCTTTGGATAAAGGATGGATTTTTCTAAAAAAGATTTCCAGAAAAGGATTGACTGACCAAGAAATCGCAGCGAAAAATTCGAAGAGGAGGTCAATATGAAAGAATGTTGGTAGCAAAAATTGGACTAGAGAGATGAGCAATCGGTTGTCGACTTATAGGGGTCTCTACAAATGTGTGTCAAGATAGAAAAAATTTCGCCCATTGAAATTAACAATGGGCTAACCATAAGAATAATTATTGTGGAGTTACCGGAGTAGTCGAGTTACCCGCGTGTCTTGTCTGGAACGTGCACAGAGAAGGGGGAGAAAGTACACCTGTTGGCCCGGGGCTAAGCCTGAAGGGGGCCCAAAATTTTTGAAACTAGGGGTGAAAAATAGGGGTAAACAATATGGAGGGGACCCGAAAAAGTCATTTTTGACGGGCCTCAAAATTTCTTTGCACACTCCTGTGTTTTGTAACCGAAGTTTCACTGTAAAGGATATTAGCTGAAATATATGTTACTTCAGTCACACCATTGAAACTGTTTAAATTGGAAAGTAATTCAAAGCGCGAATACATGCAACGGAACTCCTCCTTAACACAATGTTTACTGTCGCATTTGCTGTTTAAAATGTAAACTCGATAGACGCTTTTTTTTAGTAACCTAAAACATCTTTAATGTCTAAAATATAATACATACTTAATCACGTCAAAAAACCCAATCAAGTGGTGCGGTAGTTATACGCTGGTCTCTTACGCCCGAAGTCGCAGGTTTGAACCTGGCACCAGTTGGTCAATTTTTCAAGATGCAGGAAATCGACAGGGTCCATTTTGTATGATTATGCGGCATGTAAAAGATCCCCGAAGGACTCGTTTGGCTTGGTGTGCTCGTGGCAAAATTAAATTCCTAGTGCAATTTGGTATCGAATAGAGCCCAGGTGCATCCATCTGGTAGGGAAACTGGGCGTCAAAGTTATCATGATAAAAGCATTCATGTAGTACCACGTGATGTAATAGATGCTATATTGGGGTATCGCACGAGGTCTGAATAAGATTCTGCTTCTAACGTAGCCATATTAGAAAGAAAAAGTATGTTATATTTCGGAAAAGATTGTTCTCTAACTCAGAAGAAAAAAACTCATCAGCAAATCTGAATAATTCAGTTTTTGTTATAGATTTATTTGACTTTAAACTGATTTTTTTGCCTTCCAAAAGCTTCTTTTCCTTCAAATTTCAAACTGAAGAATGGATTAATGCTCTTATAAACAGTTTCAGTTCTTTACTCATCTGGGAGTTTGGGTCTCTTACTTTTTAATTAATTTGAAAGGAGGTGAAATTTCAAATTCAAATTGCAACTACATAATAGTATCCCCTAGAGAAAATGTTGACATCAAATCGGCTCAATGAACATTCATTTCTCAAATAATTGCTTAATGCTAAAGGGAATAGAAACTTTCTACTCCCTCGTTTCTTTTCTGAACATTTTCTACGTTTATTTTAATTGTGTTTGTTTTATGCTCGTAATTGCCATTTACTATATCAATGGAAATGAGCCAAGAATTTAGGGTAATAATCGATATTTTTAATTGAAAAACAATCAGTATTTCCTTTTCAAACAAAAAAGGATGTATTTTTTCCATTTTAGTTCATGTTTTTTTTCCTTTTTTTTCATTTATTTATTTTTTGGTTGATGAATAAGTGGCCATTGTGAATGTTTTTAAGAAATAATAAAATCAGTAGAATTTTACTTTTTTCATTACAATATTTTACAGCTCTCCTTCTTTTAGCTTACCGTTTATTTTTCATTCGTTCTTTAATTTTTTACTTTTTCAAATTGTTCTGAGTTTGGTTTTCTTCAAACTATAAAATCCTGCATCGCCCTTTAAAAAAAAAAAAATTAAAAAAAAAAAAAAAAACCTATTTGACTGGAAATTATGTTTTAACCTACGGTTGATTCTAAAGACATTGGAAATACAGAAGTATATTCTGCAGTGGGCAAGTAAACGGCAGTATCTGCAGAAATGAGTTTTCGAGATATTTGAAGAAACGTGTGTTGGATTCAATACTAACAACATGGAACTCTATTGGAGTTCTCCAAAATCTAACTTACAGTAGATGACAAAAATGCAAAAAAAAAAAAAAAAAAAAGAAAAGAAAAGAAAAGAAAAAGAAAAAAAAATGCAGTTACTGTCCATTGCCTCCCACGACAGCATTGTATTTTATTACATAAGTAAGTACAAAATACTTTTTTATCAAAAGTTATAATTTTTCTTAAGTTTTTCTCATGACTGACAGCTTATTTGAATTAACTAGCTACGTCACCCGGCTTTGCACGGTCCACCTCGAAAATAAAAGTTACGTCAAGTAACGCGTGTTTAAAACTCAGGCTTGAATCAAAAAAATAAAAATAATCAGTAAAATTTAGCAGTTAATTTCGGAAAAATAGCCAAAAAGTTAACATTTTAAATCCCCCGATTGCAGGAAAAGCCTTTAAAACAAAAGCAAGAATTTTACTTGTTCATATTTGAGGGAAAAAATGGCAACAGATCATTTGTCTCAATGATTTTCTTCACTCTCATAGACTAATAATATTACTACTAGACTAATAATACTTTTATTATTATCTAAATAATATTACTACTAGACTAATAATACTCCTATTATTAGTCTACGTTCACCGCTATAAATTTTAATAAAAGCATTGTTGCGGAAAGTTCAGATAAAGCACCGAATAAAAATTTGAATGGAGGAAAGCCTTCGAAAAATAAGAATTTTATGTTGAAATCTAAGCGTCATACTTAAACGTTTTTAATTGATATCTCCGCTATTTATTACCAGAGGATTATGTCAAATAGCCAAGCACAAAGACCGAAAGATTACTAATCCATCGATACCCGGTTTGATGGTCGTTCGGGAGAAGAAACTTGGACATAGATGATTACATAGATACATACATAGATGCATAGCTACATACATAGATACATACATAGATGCATATCTACATACATAGATACATAGATACATACATAGATGAAAACGTTCAGTTTTTAATTACATGAGATCCTTAACGTAGTATCACAGGTACAATATACGTATTTCTTTTCAACTCATAAATTTTTCGAGTTAGTCATTCTCTTTTAAGTTTTTCTTAATTGAAATATGTTTATAATAATCCAGTTAAATATTTGCGTTTGATATACTTTACTATGTTTATTATACTCTTTTTTTTTTTTTTTTTTTTGTAGCTGCTTTTTCGAATTTTTCTTTTTTATTGTTATTACGTAACGACGCTTTTCACAGAGGCAAGGCCCCTATATACACGAACCGGCGCGTCAGCTTAAGATCAGCCATTTTGGATCGGAGCGCGTGTTTCAGTGGTTATCTTTTTTGGCGAGTAATCGCGTTTGGTAATTGTTCACTGCGAGCAATTATTTGCTGCACACGTGAATTGTTTATTAAATAAAATATTATTTACGGCAAATTTGGCGGAACACGAAACTTTGCTGTGGTAACCCTAGCTCCGCAACAATGAAAAATCCGATTCAAAATGGCTAACCTTAAGCTGATGCGTCGAAAGGTATCTATTTACTTATTTATTTGAGTTGATCTGTGTCTTTCTACTTATTGAACTAATTGTACCTTGTTAAAAGCGTAGCGTTACCGCTACACATTTACAGAAGAAATCAACACATGTGACACCAACCAGCAGTCTTTAAACCGTCTATTATATTTCTGCTAAAAGCATTTCAGTAACTCTCATGGGTTTCTAATTACAAAATCATTACACCTTACGCTAGGTTAAATTTTAATTCCTAATGAAATTAGCATCCTTTGCACACATTCCCCGCGAATGAGCACACATTCTTCAAGTCTTTAATATGTGAAACTCTTGTAGTTTTAGTGCATTTCTAGCAGAATTATTTCTAGCGCTGCCGTTTTCATTAACTACTTCCGTCGCTTTATCGCAGAACGAGTATTAAGTAATATTGTTCTAACAATTTCTCGAGCATTTTGAATTCCTTCCCCTTCAGCGAACTTTTAAACACAAAAATGAAGTTTGATAAAAATTTCATCAAGCTCTGTGTTCTTGAACTTCGTTCTTCATTTAGCATTTATCTTTTTTACGACTAAAAATATTACGTTAAAAAGGAGATTAAGAAAGCATTGTTCATTCAGACATTTGAAATGAAAGGTTTTTTTTTTTCTTTTTTTTTTCAGGTAGGATTTTTTTTTTTTTTTAAATCTTAGCAAATACAGTTGAGGAGACCTGGTACAGTTGATAAATGTTTCAGATGATAAAAGGGCTTCAATGTTAGGGTGTGTATGTGCCCAGAACTCAGAATCCTAAGAAAAAGCAAATGACTTATTCTCATTCGACATACATAAGTGTGAGAACCAGTCTTTTTTACTTTGTTAATAGTAAACAATTGTTTTTGTGAACAAAACCAATTTTAATAATCTGCTTCCAACTGCCGTTTTGGATGTTTAAGTAACTATATCATATTAAAGAAAACTTTCTTGAATAAAAGCCATCGTTTTACCTAACAGAGTATCTTATAACGGAACTTTTTTTTACCCAGTTTTTGAATTAAAGTATAACGGCATTGTTTGGAGCCTCTTGATACGTCACTTTTGGGTTAAGTTGATATCCACAAATTTTAAGTTTTTTTGTCATTTTCATAATGTATAGAAATAACCATAAAAAAATAAGGAAAGAATTCCTTTTGAAATATTTGAAAGAGCGTAGTTCGACGAAGATAACTATACTGAGGTTATGTATTAACTTTAAATCAAATGTACGTTGGTCATCTAACTTGGACTAGAAACACTTTTCAACAGCGTTCTTTTAAAAAAACTCCTAAAACCTTTATTTCATTGCTAATTACAACATAAGAGATTATTACTTAATGTATCAACTTGATTTATGTTGAATCTGGTTGACACATTTCAAGAAAAAAAAATGAAGATCTATTCTATGTGAAATAAATTAAGTGAATAAAGTGTGAAATCATTATTTGATAGGAATATATTTATAATATTCCATTAAATTTCATTTTGAAAAGGAACAATGGTTTTAAAAGATTTTTAATCAAAATGTAAAATGTGCATTTACTACACCCGGTCTCTCCTAACACAATAATCTAACTTTTGTAAACGGATCTTAATTGAAAATATGTCTCATTGGAAAGGAAAAAACTTCGTCTCAAGAACATCATCGATTAGGTCTCTGAATAAACAAAACGATTTTTTTTTCTCTGACTAAGTCATAAAGAATGGAAGAAAAGAGAATAATGCTTCCGAATTCTACTAGCTAATGGAACAGCTTTTCAAAAACTGAGAAAGATAATAAAATGTTACTGTAACTTTAGATGGCACTTAGGTCATCTGCTGAATATTTGCTTCCTTGGCTGTTCAATGAACGACAAAAATATTTTCTGAAAATAAACCATAAATAGTTTGCAAATGAAGCCATGATAATAAAATTTAACGACATGAGAATGGTCTATTCTCTACCCTATGCTTGAAATGGACATTGTTTGGACGAACTTCAAATTTGGAAGAATTTCCTTTGATTTATAAATGTTCCACTAAGCACACATTAACTACTTAACTACTATTTAGTTCAAAAATTTAATCCTAATTGATCGGCATGGCACGATCAGGCTTAAAATAATTTTTTAAAAAATTATACGTTTCTAAAAAAAAATGAAGTTTTGTAGCATGTAATTAGTCGAAGACCAGCTTATTTTTTTATTGTCAATAATATTATGCTATTCTGACACCATACACCTACAAACTACAATGGTCATTTCGTTTGCTTCTTCTTTTTAATTTAAGGTTATAATTATTGAAATAAACACATTCCTTTGGACAAAGCAAGTCGGGCAAAGCAGGTAGGCCTTTGTATACCCCCCCCCCATGGTGTGTAAGAAGCGATGCATACGTATGTCGTGTTTGCCCGAACACTCCTGAGTTTTAATCAGTTCCAGAGAAGCAGCAGTGAAGCGGCATGGCACGAGCAGGATTAAAATTTAAAAAAATGATACATTTCTAAAAATAAAAATTAAGTTTTACAACATGTGATTAGTCGAAGACCAGCTTATTTTTTTGATTGTCAATAATATCATGTTATTCTGAAACCATACACATTCAAACTACAATGGTCATTTTTTTTTTTACTTAAGGTTATAATTATTGAAATAAAGAACATGCCTTTGGGCAAAGCGAGTCGGGAAAAGCGGGTATAGGTTTCAATCGTGAGTTTATTTATAATTTCTCGACACTTGTGCTGACTTAGATTTTCTATTTCAATAGGATAAATATAATTTCAAAAAGTTATTTTTTAAGCCGGCAATTAATTTAACCAGTTATTTCCTTTTATAAACAAATGTGCTGAATTGAAATTGATAAGTACAACTTTTTTACATAATTTTTTATAACATCAGGCAACTAGTCAATTATTTCAATCACTTATAACTTCATATTTGATTGACAAATGTACCAAATCACTTATTAACCTTACTGCAGGTTAAACTTACCTGCTTTGGGCCCCCTGGTAGGACAAAGCGGGTTTTTCAAGTGTTTGTAATCTTTGATAATAAATAATTCTCGGGTTTTTAAAATAATACAAAAATCACTTTTTATTTTGAAGTTCAAGAACCCTGTAAGGAAATAAAACCGAAATTGACTACGACAATGATGTCCAAAACAAACTGCATAGGTTTCAACACATATGTGGAACCCTTATAAGAACCCTAAAGGGAAAAACGAGAGGGGAAACACAACTGAAGTTCTATAAGGTTAATGGCGGTGCCAACCTTACTATACGGCTCTGAAACATGGACTTTGAACAGTCAAGAAACTAGTAGAATTCACGCAGCAGAGATGAAGTATTTGCGAACACTGAAGAACTGCACCTTCCTAGACAAAAAAGGAATGAATCTATTCGAATTGAATTACGGACATTCAAATTCAATGAAAAAATTACGGAATATCGTAACGATTGGAAAATTCATGTTCGACGTATGGCACGAGAAAGATTTCCAAGAGCTGTCTTTTATTGCAGACAAAGGGACAAACGAGACTATGGTAGGCCCAGGAAGCCGGAACAGGCTCTATGCCTAATCCTTTAAGAAGAAGATGATGAAAAATCCAAAATCTACAATTTTCGAGCGCTCTTCGAAAACCTACCCGCTTTGGGCCACCCTCCCCTACATATCATGTCAAAGTATATGCTCTTTTTGTTTTCTTTCTAATGGCGCTGCATTAGAAGTACTAGGGTAGACCGACCAGTGAATGAACAGTTAAGCAAAATTTCATTTTAAAAAAATCCTAGTAATTTTAAATTCTATACTATACAGATCGTGATAGCTAAAACATTTTAATTGATCTATGTAAACATCTCTAAAAATTCGCGGGAACTTAAATGGTACCGCTTCCGACTTTTTTAGGTGTTTGAAGAAAAAGTGGCACAACGACCCAGTGAATGAACACAAATTGGTCCAGTGAATAAACATGATAAATTTTGATTCAAAAAGAAACTAAGTTTCTTTGAGATCTATCTGTCTATCTATCTATCTGTATAACTATCTATATCTATTTATCTATCTACCTATATAACTATCTATATCTTTTGACTATCTATTTATATAACTATCTATATCTATCTATCTATATCCATCTTTTTATATCACTATCCATCTATCAATATACCTTTCTATCTATTTTTCTATCTACACATCTGTTGGTCTATCTCTATGTCTATTTACCTATTTATCAATGTACTTATCTATTTTTCTATCTATCTACCTATATACTTATCTGTCGATCTATCTATCTACTTATCTATTTATCTATCTACTTGATTTATCTATCTATCTACTTATCTGTTCACTCATCTACTTATCTATCTATCTTTGTATGTATTTATCTATCTATTTATATAATTATCTATATCTATCTATCTATATCCATCTTTTTATATCGCTATCCATCCATCAATATACCTTTCTATCTATTTTTCTATTTACACATCTGTCGTTCAATCTCTATGTCTATTTAGCTATTTATCAATGTACTTATCTATTTTTCTATCTGTCTATCTACTTATCTATCTATCTATATATTTATCTACTTATCTTTCTATCTATATATCTATCTATCTATTTATGTATCGTATCTATCTATATCTATGTCTATTTACCTATTAATCAATGTACTTATCTATTTTTCTATTTATCTATCTACTTATCTATATATCTATTTACTTATCTATCAATCTATATACATATCTATCG
Organism: Uloborus diversus; assembly: GCF_026930045.1. Taxonomy (NCBI): domain Eukaryota; kingdom Metazoa; phylum Arthropoda; class Arachnida; order Araneae; family Uloboridae; genus Uloborus; species Uloborus diversus. Next base: position 32,705,724 of record NC_072735.1, read on the forward strand.
ATCTTAATCTATCTATTCAATTTATCTATCTATCTACCTAATTATCTACTTATCAGTTTATCTACCTGCTTGTCTATCTATATATCTGCTTATCTACTTATCTATCTACTTATCTATATATCTATCTACTTATCTATCTATATATCTGCTTATCTACTTATCTATCTACTTATCTATATAACTATCTACTTATCTATCTATCTACCTAGCAATCTATCTCTATATTAGTCTCTCTATCTACCTATCTATCTATTAACCACTACCTATCTATTTATCTATCAATAAATCTATCGATCTATCTATCTACCTACCTATTCTATCTCTATATTTATCCACCTATATATCTATTTACCTCTTATTTTTTATATATCTATCTCTATATCTTTCTTTATATATCTATCTATATACAAACATACATACATATCTATTTACCTATCTATTCTCTCTCTTTGTATATGTATTTCTATTTCACTATCTCTTTATCTACCTGTCTATCTATCAAGAGAGATAAAGATATAGAAAGATAGATGTAGGTAGGTAGGTTAATATACAGATAGAGATATAGATATATAAAAGATAAAACTCAGTAAAAAGTGCATTGTTTACAAAGACAAAAATAAAGAAATTATAAAATATATAATGAAATACATAAATAAATAAGCATATAAAACTATCTGCATCGCAAAAAAGTACGAAAATGAAAATATCTCAAAGAAACTTCAAATTTCTTTTGCCATTGTTCATTCACTGGGTTTTCGCAATTTTTCGTACCCAGTGACTGAACACCCCTCTACCTGAAAATCTTCGCATTCTGCACTGACTGAAACAATTTAAATCCATAGCCTAAATATGTATACTTAATTTTTCTTTCGTAGAGTTAAAAAATAAAATTTATCGATACAAATAATATGTATCAAAGTAATTGCTAGAACGAAACCAGCCTTATTATTTTGAAAGAGAGAAAGAACGATTCACGGCAGTAAAAATTTCACATTTTTTCCAGAAAAAAAATACGTATCCAAAGTAACCAATCAGGTGTCAGATAACTTAGAATATCAATAAAGAACGCTTTTGTAGTGAATTTATTCAGAAAAAAAAATTTGGAAGCTTATTTTTTTTTTAAAAATGACGCGCTGTTCATTCACTAGGTGGTGTTCACTCACTGGTCGGTCTACCCTACCTTTAGCAGACCTAGTGCGATCCCCCATATAGAATCCATTCTTTCAAGTAATACTGTTGTCCGTGGATGCCATTATCGTAAGAGCTTGGTCGCCCAGTTTCTTCCCCAGATGGAAGCACCTGTGCTATCTTCGATGCAAAATTGCACTAGGAATTTAATTTTGCGAAGAGCACTCTTAAGTCGAACGAGTACACGAGTGATCTTTTACATGCCGCCTAATCATACGACATGAACGCCGTGGATTTTCTGTATCTTTATACTTCACCGACTGGAACCAGGATCAAATGTGTGCCTTTAAGTGAAAGAAAACAGTGTATAGCCACTAAACCACTCTGTCGGCCCTTGGCATAGTTAATCGCGGAGAAAAATTATTGTTAAGCTCTATTTTGATCTCGGCATTACGCAGTCATATCAGACTATTTATTAATATAAAAAATGAACCAACACCCTAGTAACGTAGTGAATACGGTTGGGAATAAGAAAATGACTAGACTGTTGTATAAGAGTCTGGGTAGCATTATGGTCGTGAACGTCACTTTAAAGCTCTCAACAGGTTGCAGGAACTACGGCAGAATCACGAAGTGACGCTGTAATGACATCTTCAAAACGTCACAAGGTGACCGGTCACAATTTAATTGTTGTAACGATGTCGCAGTGAAGTCACATGAGACGTTCTACTACTGTGTCACAGTGTAGTTCCTGTGAGACGCCTGTCACTTTGTAACTTGTGACCATTGTGACTCAAAGTAACGTAACAGCAATTCTGCCGTAACATAATGTGCTTTTAGTGTACACCCAACACTTATCAATTTACATGTTCCCCGAAACCCTTCAGAAGAAAAGAGCCATGTGTGCCTCATTCTGTCGATGAATGAATAATTGCTAGATTGCAGCTGTTAATTAGTTCAACAAAAAATCAACTTAAATAGCATAAATAAATAAATAAATAAATAAATAAAAACGTTGACAATAGCAACATGTGAGCACTCAAATTTTGAATCAAATATATTTTTAATCTAGTTTATTTGTCATTCTAGATACTGTTTAACAAAACAATGAAAACTAATGTGTACCATTGTGTACTATTTAGTTATTGCATTTGATAATTAATAAATGGTTTTAGCCCCATTACAGAAAGATGCTGCCTTGAATTAAAGAAAATTAATGAGAAATATTTTTTTAAGCGCATAAGCATCAAGTACTGCATATAAGCATATAATATAGTAAATGAGATTCCTGCATTTAGGTAATTGAAGTTTTTGTTTCTAAATGAATGTTAATTATTTAAACACGAGAAAGCTATTCAAAAAACTCAATCTGGCTTAATTTAGTGAATGTAATATATCAGAAAATTTAAAGTGTTTGTGAACAATTAAATTAACTCTTCTGCTGAAAGTGCTAGTCATTTTTGTTTGAAATGTTAAAAAGGATCTGCACTAGGCTTTTTAGTATGATTTATCATTTTGTTAATTTTCTAGATGATTCCTATCTTATATATTTTTCTACTGATTATTAAAATTTTGTAGAAAAATATAAGGGTTGCCCAAATGAAAAGTGGACAAGTGCAATAATATCAGAATGAATGATTCAGATAGAGTGTCACTGCACAAGTATATAGAGGGAGCTATGCATCTCAAATGCCGTTCAGCGGTTAAACCTGCTTGCAGTAGAGGAAATTGTACAAAAGGAAATTCGTGCAATCCATGGATGCATACAGGTCGGAAAACGCGGTAGTACGTTTTAGGGCGGCAAGCAACATCAAATCTGACGAGACCGGGTAAAGCAAACATCGCGACCACCAATGATTCCATTGGGTTCGTTAATGAAATAATTTGATCTAATCGAAAGATTAGACACTTGAAATCAGTGACGAACTCAACCTGAGTAAAAGAACGGTTCACACTATCATCAACAAAGATCATCCCAGGAAGCCCAGACGACTCTTAACAAATTTTCCGTTGAGAAGTTTTTGAGCACCCCGTATAGCCGAACTTGTCAACCTGTGACTTTCACATCTTTGGGCCACTTAAGAGAGGGAAAACGTTTCCATTCGGACGATGAAGTGAAGGAAACCGTGCAGGACTTCCTTAGGAATCAGCCCTGATATTTCAACAGCGAAAAAAAAATCGATCTGCTACTGCAACGCTGGGACCTGTGTTTCAACGCCCATCACGATTTCTTTTGATTTACATTAAAAGTATTATTTTTATTTAACTTGTCCACTTTTCACTTGGGCAGCCCTTATAGAATTTTACGGTCAATAGTACTGGCAACAAGTACGTCAGTACGTTTTACGGTGAATCTTCACAGTGTAAGAGTTGTATTGTTGAGTTCCTGATAAAGTTGTAGCATTCAATTAATTAGAGTGATGTCGGGCAAAGCGTTGCAAATGGAAGAGGACTTCATTCCTTGCCTTTTATCACCTGAACCAAATAAATACTTCTAACATTGAGCTCTGATGGCCATTTTTTTTTATTTATTATTATATTTTTACATTTAAAGAACTTTTTTTTAGAATCATATTAATGCTGTTTACTAAAGCAAAATTTTATGACTTTTTTTTTATTAGAAATGTTATAATTATGACGAAAATCTTCAGCTAATAGCATAAACTCTCATAAATACTGCAATACATATCTATTAAACCGTATACATATATTATACCACGAAAGCACGAAATTACAATGTAAGGTACTAGTTTGCAGCCGATTCAGTATGTCGCATCCTGTTTACATGGTCAATATATTTAAGTTAAAACTCCTTTGTACTTGACATCGTGTAAACAACGCAGTTAATTTTTAGCTTTAAATATCAGTTGAAATTATTTACGTTTCGAAATGAATGATTTCGAAATGTTTCATTCTTGAACAAAAGAGATAACAGAAACAATATGAGTTCTTTATCACACAAAGCTTTTAGTATTTCATAACCTAAAATGATTCTGAATACTAAATAGGCACACGAATTATTTAACTCATATGTATACTTATGATTTGTAACGTAATTCAGTTCTTTGGTTTCATCAGACTAACAGGTAAAATTCGATCGTGAACCATGAAATATTTACTCTCATTAATGGTAATGAGGTTTAACGAAGTGTTATTTCGTGGTAAACAAACAATGCATTTTTGTGAGGATCAAGACAATGAAGTATTTATTTTCTTACTGGTAGGCGGATAATAAATGAATTTATTAGGATAGAGACAAGGATATAAATTTTTACTAACAAAATAAAGTTAAACATGAAAAACAAATGTTGCTCGTTGATAGTGGAATCTTATTTTTCGATTTTGTAACAGGTTTCTATTTAGTATCCGTTCATAAATTAATTACCTTAGATTTTCTTTTAAGGATGCCCAAACAAAATTAGGGGATAATTTTAAGTATTTGAAATATATTTTTCATAATTAAGCTAATAAATCGAAATCGGTATTTCCTTCATTTACAAATTCATAATACGTACACAAATAAAATCGGAAATTTGCAAGGAATCGATGAAAGCGCTTAAATTAAGCAAGTAAACAAATAAAATGCATAGTTTATGTCTAGTAAAAAAAAAAAATCACAAAACCACAATGAATAAAATTGAATAAATGCAAAATAAAAATTATTCGTAGGAATGAATCAAACTATAAGGTGAAGGAATACAAAAAGTGATCCCCTATGAAGAAATATAACAATAATGCATGAGGGTAAACAAATGGAAACACCTTCAAATAATCGAACAAAAAAATTATATGGAGAAGTCGAAGTATCTTGTCCCGTCAGGTAAAACAGTCCAGTAACTTTTTCACGATTTCAGCAACCAAGTGCCTCTGTATAGACGTTTTCAAGAGCATTTGCGAACAAATACGCAAAATGCGTATTTACGCTAACACTACAGCCGTTTTCAGCAAATTTTTAGACGAAGTTACAGCTTTATACCAAGGTGAAAGGCAAGAGTGACACTTTTCAATGCTTGATCTAAGTTTAAAGATCTAAAGGTTCTTTAAAGAACCTTTGTTTAAGCAACTAGTGTTATAATATAATATTAAATTATATGTTTATGCAATAAGAGAATATCAGAAAGAAAGCTATTGTCTTTGCTTGCAGCCATATTGACTTAAACTGCGTTAAAATCGACATTTTCGATGAAATACTCGTAATTGTTTTTATGATTGCATTTTGTAGTCTGATTCATGAGCTTTACAAAACTGTCTTAGTTTTCACTCTAGGTGAATTACAACTAGAGTTATAACTGTATTATTACAGAGTCGTACACTGAACTCCAAATCGGAAGTTGCATTTAAAAGCGTTTTCTGAAGAACGATATTTTTGAAGAAAGCTGTCTACTGTAACAATGATACCTCAAAAAGTTATTCGAGTATTGATGCGAAATTTTCTGAGATAGTTCTCTGTAATGTGCTTGATGTTTCCCTTTATAAGCTAAGCTGAATTTCATTATTAAGTAATATTTTCATGCGGATAAGTTTAACAAATGCGTTTGTTTACGGAAAAAAAAGCAGAATATAGTAACTTTGTTCGGCTATATTTTAGAACTTTTTTGAAAAATAAGAAAACTTTTAGCTCAAAACACACATTAATATCATACAAAGGTATTACTACAAGGATTTATGTGTGATTAGAACCAAATTTTGTCCATAACTGTTAGCATTATACAGGTTTTTTCGCTATTTTCCTTCAAATTTGTCCATTTTTTAAAAAAATAATATTTTGAAAGCTTGTTTTTACTTTTAATTCATAGTTTTGAAACATATGTAGTTAAAGAAATAACATTTAAAGAAACGTCCAAGTTATTTTTCAAAAAAATGTCTTTGAACGCAGTCGGATACCTTAAAAAACTATCGCAAAATAAAAAAATGAAGTATTTATTTCATTTGATTACATTTCGTGATTTTTTTACACTGCAATTTTAAATAAACTTCTCCCTATTTTCTTTTTCCTATGGTAGTTTAATAATTGCTTTATGAATTTTGAATATTCTTATAACGCTATTTATCAATATAGTGCTCTAGGTTTGGTTTTCATCTTTCATGATTCCGTTCCCATCGTTTGCATTAATATTTTATTTTACATTTATTTCCATCGAATTTTTATATTTTCATATAGTGATATTTTATTTATTTTTATTAATGCTTTCTTTCTCATTGCAAATCTAATTTTAACTTATCCTCTATAAATTTAATTTCAACAGTTATGTAGTACATGTTTTAGCTTCAGTTTTATCTTTAAATGCAAGTTTTATGTAAAAGTAAAAATGCTGTATGTAGCATTTTTTAATTGAATATTTCAGATTTATTTATTTGTTTCATATGAAACTCATAAAATATGTGTTTCACTTTCAAACAAATTATAACCTGACTCGTATACTACTCTAATATATGTATTTACAGATCCGTGACATGATTTTTAATATGCTCATAGCATGCATTTAAAAAAAAAATTGTTTGTTTAGTAATTTATTCATTTACTAGCCGCCTTCAGTGGCTAGATGGTTCGCCTTTTTGCGCAATCGCATTTTATGCCATTCAGCTTTGTATGCTAAGATTTTCGCCTACGGTGGCTGCTTGAATGACTTGGGCAAGGCACAAAAATCCATCAATATCTATATCTCTGTACGTCCATCAATTTCTTTCTTTTCTCTTTGTGCCTATATCTTGGCGTGCACATCTATGTATATCTATCTTTTCTACCTATCACTCTATCTATCTCTGTATCCATGTATTGTCACCCCAAAAGCAACAGTAGGATATGTTACCGTTATTCCTGGGAATAGATGTCTTACCGTTGCTCTGATGCAATAATATATGGATCTATATTCTGTATGCATCTATCTCTTAATTTATCAATCTATATCCTCATATATATATATATATATATATATATATATATATATATATATATATATATATATATATATATATATATATATAAATAATAGCGAATTCACTGATCGAGCATCGTTGAAGTCATCAACAATGAAACTCGCGCCACAGCATGATAATTTGATAATATATTTTTTGGGAATGCTTGACAAGCAGGGAAATGCTTTACTTTGACAAGGCTGAACTGGATCCAGTAACTTTACTGTTTTACTGGTAAGAATGTCATTTTAGAAGAATTAGGAAACGAAAACGTGGTCAACACTGGAGTACAGCATTAATTTACTGGAGTCTGGGTTAATTTTCAACTATTAAGCTATGATTAAACAGGCTATTGCTTCGTTCAAATATCGAGGCAATTTTCAGCGCTCATACCTTGACGGGCGATTTTCAAGTCCTCTATTTATTTTAAGAAAACTTTTACTATATCTATCCGTCTATGTACAGGGTTCAAAAAGATGATAGAAAGTGTGCGATCATTTTAGAAAAAAGGGAAAATTCAAAAAAAAGAAAAATTATTAACTATAGACAATATGAAAATCTATAGAAAATAAGAAAATAGAAGACATTTTTTGATTTTACTGACATTTAATAGGCAAAATGCTCGAAATATCTATTGGGACTGACAATATTGTTATGAAGTCGGTTCCGAAACTGTAGTAACACGCTGGAGTCTGTCGGAACCAACAAGTTCACCAATATCACTACTGGTAGCAGAGTTCAAGTCCCCCAGTGTATCAGGGGGATTCCTGCAGATTCTTGTCCTCGACATAACTCCATAAGAAGAAGTCGCGAAGATTAAGATCCGGACTGTATAGGGGACAGTCTATTCCGTTCCCAATAATTTTCTTTTCATCCAAGTTAAACAAACGCTCTCCAAACGTCGTTTAAAGCTAGCTGAAGATGTCAGCAGTTCTATGAGGACGAGTCCCACCCTGCATGAACCAGTAGCGGCGCGTCATGTTGAGACGATCCGCTTCAGCGTCAAGGTGACTCGCGAGAAACTTTCGATACTTTACTCCAGTGACCATACTGTGAATAAATATCGGAGAAATTATCCGCTTCGACGATATTGCACACTCCAACATGATCTTTTGTGGATGCAGTGAGATGAATCTGGGATGAGGGATCTTTTGTGGATGCAGTGGTAAGACAAATTTGGGATAAGGACTTTACATACCTAAATGGGGCCAGTTTTGGTTTGGTGGCTTTAGAACTGGTTTATATTGCTATATTCAGGGACGCTAGACGTTTCGAACATCTTATATGTTATATTCCACTCATATACTTATTCATTGAAATAGGTTTCATGTTCTTGCACGTGGTCCATTTCCCAGAACGATCACTTTCTTTCTATCACGTTTACTGAACTACCTGTATAAACGTCTATGCAGTTGTATAGCTCGATATGTATCTCTTTATCTCTGTAAAAGTGGAAGTCTTGGGCTATATCAACAACCTTAAACCTTTAAATACATTTTTAAAAAACTTTAAAACGATGCATACTTATTTATTATTTGAGCTAAAGTAAAATTAATTTTCGCTATTTACAACAATTCAATGAAAACCCCATAATTAACTCAGGCTTTTAAGATACAAAGTGCTGAAAATCACGTAAACCCATTAAAACTACCTTTTTTTTCCCTTGATTAATTTATAAAAAATCGGGTGACGAGGTGGCAACTCGTTATTAAAAACTACGTGTGTGTGCGAAATTTCATATATCAGGGCATTACTATTTTCTCCATTTTTGCGTTTAAATGTTTCTAATTTTAATTAAAATTCATTTTTTATCACGAATACTATTTGGAAGGTTTTATAAAATAAAAATAACATATGTTACAAATCTGTTTAAATTCAGGCGATGATTCTGTCGGAATCTTCTTCTTCCCGCATTTGTGTGTTCACAATAGAAAAATACAATAGATAGAAGTTTATTCGAATAGATGAAGATGGCCGAAAGGTCGTATGGGGCCATTTCCTGAACAAAAGGAAGAGAACATGTTTGTTTCGCACGAAATGGGGCATTGAAAGAAGCATTTATTAAGAATGGATAAAAAAAGTACTTCTTTTAGTACAATTTCTTTTGTTTTTTAATGATTACCTATAACACTTTATTTCACAAAACACTTTTCTAGAAGTTTTTGCATTTCTTAACTATAAATAAGGTTATGTATATATTATTAAATAAAGTTGTCGGTCTCTGTTTTTGACAACATTAATCCGTGGGACTTGATCTTTTAAGCTTGACGGAAACAGTTCAAATTAAGATGAATCTCTCCGGCCAGAACTCACATAACAACTCAATACATTTTAAAATTTCTAGATAACATTAGGGACCACGGAAAAGGGATGAAAATTACAAACCAAGAACATTTGTAATCATTACAAAACATTTATTTTATTAATGCTAAGTTTATATCTTTTGTGTATCTTTATTAATGCTAAGTTTATATCTGTTATTCTAAAACTAATTTCGGATTTTTACTTCCTTTTACAAAGTATTGTATTCACGAAAAAAATTTCACTCAAAAATCGGCCTTAATTTCCATTTTTCTCACCCCCGAATGAATGTTGAGTTTTTTTTTTTTTTTTTCCGACCCGATCACACATGGATATATTAGGGCTCGACCGATGGCATTTTTTGGCCGATGGGCCGATGCCGATTGTTGGCCGATTGTTCAAAGATGGCCGATGGCCGATGGCCGATTGTTTTCCTCCAAATGGCCGATTGCCGATGGCCGATGGCCGATGCTTTTGGCCGATGGCAAAAAAAAAAAAAAAAATCTAACAGAAATAAATTGATAAAATTGTCAGGGATTTAAAGTATCATTGATTCATTTCACTTTACTTTCTTTCTACGGATAAGGAATTGTAATACTCCCCCCCCCCCAAAAAAAAATCAGATTTCGACCTAAATTTTTATTTTACGATCATCCAATTTAAACTTCACAAGTTTTTTCTGCTCATATGTACATGCATATGTACCTAAGAACATATAGATGACCGAAATATCCATTTTGAAAGCCTCCTTAGTTAAAATTATCGCAAATTCTCTTGTGATGTTTTCATGCGCGTAAACTTATGTCACTCAAAAATGTTATGAAATAGTAAGTTGAAAACTCGTACGTAGGTAGTATAATCTAAAAGTTCGAAGACAAGTTGTATAAAAATTTACCGTGAATCCATCTACAAAATAGTCACCTTGAACGACTATGCACATCTGCCACCGTTCGTATAGCTTTTAGAAGGACTCCTGGAAGACATTTATCGCAACCTCCTGTAAGGGGTCTTTCGCTGCTGCTTTGACTTCATCGTGGGGAAGAAGGCGACTTTCATGTTGAGGATGCACGGTTCGATTGGTCAATACTCTGATATGACAAACCAAAAACATCACGTTTCGTCGGACTTAGCTCCGTGTGACTTTTACCTGTTCCCAGCAAAAAAAACATTTGCATGGACGCCGCTTTCTTCCGTCAGGAGAAGATAAAGCTGCATCACAGAAGGTAGTGAAAAATGGCTTCCAGGAGTTTTTCCAAAAGTTATATGAACACTGGCAGAAGTACATAATCCCTCAAGATGACCTTTTGTAGGTGGATGTGCTTCGGTAATGTGAACTATTCTGGGTAAGGTTTTATACAGCTTATCCCTCGAACTTTTGGATCGTACTACGTATAATCTGTATAGGATGTAGTTATGCTTCTCCTTTTTTGACTGCTGTATGATGGAAGACGAAGAACAACAGCCAAAAAAAAAATGGAGGAAAAACAAAGAGACTATTTAATAACCAATTGATTTTTTTTTTTAAATTGAACGTATAACTAAGATTTCAGTAATATTTTAATAATGTTTGGATTTAGGTAAACTAAACATAGTTAAAAAGCATTAAAATATGTTGTTTAATCATTAAAAAAAAAAAAAAAAAAACTATGAAACCGTCAACAAATTAGGCTATTAAAGTGGAAAGATTGCACGTAGACATTTTTTAGTCATCAAGTTAAACAAAAGAGGTAACAGATAAATTACAATATTAAATCATAATAGGAATATTTTTATACTTATTTAAAATTTATGAATAGAAAAGTTGGCATTTTTCATAAAATGTATAACAGTGGCGTAAATTTTGCGGAAAAAAGAAATAGCCACGAAATGAGTGAGATTCTTAAAACGCAGCTACAATAAACAAACTCAATATTTACCCCAAGTTAATAACTGAATACATATACATACTACTTGATTTGATGTTTGCAACGTAATATTGAACAATTTGATTGATTAATCTTTTATGGAGCACTACAAACACGTTCAAATTAAATTTTTCAATTTAACAATAATTTTCTGAAATTTGAAAAATTGCATAGTAGAAAATCCTTGAAACTTTTCTATAACATATTATTAAACATATGATGAAAACGAAAACAACTTATTGATTGATTTTATATAAATACATAAAAATAGTTACAACAGAAAAAAAAAATCGATCGCTATTAATGATGCAAAAAAGGTGGCGCATTACAAAATATAGATGAAACAAGTATAAAAAATACGCAAAATGACATTTCTTGACCAAAATAAATAATCGCTAATTATTTAAGAAATGCTTGAAACGACGAGGGCGGATTAGGGGGTCACCCTCTAATTTTGGAGTAACTCACAATGTTAAACTTCGGCCCCAACTTCGGCTTAATTTTTTTAGTACAGAAGCGCTACCACCAACGCCTCGGAAGAGTTTCTGAATCTACTTCAGCATTTCCGAAGAAAAATTCAAAATCTTTGTTTTCCGAATTATGTCACAATTCAAAACGTCTTTAATCAATTTCTAATTAATGCTCTAAACTCTTCCTAAACAATAGATAACACTTGAAAAAAAATTCTCTAATTTTATGAATGGTGTTGGTTTTAAACAACTCAGAAGTACAACTTTAGTTTAATTTCAGAAATTGAGGGAGTGGGAGGAGGAGCACGCAAGTGTTCTCGGAAATACAAAAAATAGTCGCAAAAAATAGAGTTCAAAATAATAATAAACATTGAGCAGAAAAACCCTTTTAAAACTTGCACCCGAGTTTGTTTTGACGTGCAGTGGCGGATTTAAAATGTAGCAAATGTTGCAATTGCGCGAGGGCCCCATAACCATAGGGGCACCGTAGGAGTTACAACAATGCTTTTGATAAATGTTTTACAACTTCTGTGATAGAAAAATACGGCCCCAAAATGTATTTCGACGGACCCCAATCTTGTAGCTCCGCCGAAGCGATACAGAAAAGACTGCATTACTGTGATTCATATTACAAACATCGAAAAATTAAAAATTACCGTCGGTTCAACGGGAATCGAACAAAATGAAACAAAACCGGTTTCGCCATCTCATATTTGTTTCCACGGTCTCCAATTCGGTAATATATCACCAAATGATCGTCAGTCTGAGACGCTATATTAGTTTTGCATTGAAATAAGTAATTAATAGCCACAAAAAATCGGTTAATAGGCTTTTTAGAACATCCGATCGAAAACAAAGAGGGAAGGTCACAACTGGAACGTGCGCACTTCCCACAGGCGAAAATTTAGCCTTCTACAGCTTACCATTTTTTAGTTATGACTTATGAGAGATACATACGTGCATCCAGCCGCAAGAAACAACGCAATAATTAACGTGTTTGGTACCTGAATGCAGTATTAAAAACTCTTTCAGGGGTGACTAAAATATAAATTCATACTGAAATTTAAGTAAACAATTTTGTTTGAAAACAACAACTCCCTTTACTTTGTATTAAAAAGTAAAACAAAGGTCTTTTTTTTTCAAAAACATCGGCCAATTCCATCGGCTTTTCGATGTTTTTAAGGCCGATGGGCCGATGTTTCCTGCAAGTTAGCATCGGCCGCCGATGCCGATGCCGTTGTTGAACCTAAAATGTTGAACCATCGGCTAATTGTTGAACCATCGGCGCCGATGCATCGGCCAGGCCGATGCATCGGTCGAGTCCTAGGATATATGCCTAGGAACGTACAGACACTCGAAATATCAATTTTGACGACCCCCGAGTTAATTACAACGAATATTCTGGTGACGTCCGTATGTACGTATGTATGTGCGTATGTGTGTATGTGTATGTGTATCTCGCATAACTCAAAAACGGTATGTCCTAGAAAGTTGAAATTTGGTACGTAGACTCCTAGTGAGGATTAGTTGTGCACCTTTCTTTTTGGTTGCATTCGGATGTTCCTAAGGGGGTATTTTGCCTCTTATTGGGGAGAAATCATTGTTAATTTCGATGTGAACTCAAGTTGTGTTATAATTTGTCGGACACTAGGCAATATATCGCCAGTCTTTTGGTCGCCAAGTTTTGTCGCCAACTTGGCGACAAATTTGGCGATTTTTTTTTTAAAATTTGGTTTCAGTTTGTCCACTATTGGTGATATATAGAGAGTGAACAATTGAATCTCATTAAAATTGCCAATAATGGGGAAATGACATTAAATTGAGTAAAAGGAAGTCATGTAATGCACACATCAGCTCGTTTTGAACCAAGTTTGAAACACTGTGAGTTGTGACTAATTATTGTAAAGAGAAGGAAAGAAGAATTAGGCTCGGCATTTAAGAAATGATTTGATTGGCTGTTTAGTTTCGATTTCGTTGTTTCTTCAATAGGTTCCAGGAGCTGATTTTCTATTCCTACTGTTGAAAATACAAGGGCAGCACATGGCCAGCGTGTCTTAATTTTTGGAAACGGTATAAATAGTTGAAAAAGAAAAACAGATCCGTTGTAGAAACGTTATGTGATAATAGAGGAGGGAATCGTATAATGTAGGGAAGCGAAAAACGGAATGTTTAAAGAACTAAAACAACCAGTGCGAAAAAATTATGGGGAGCCAATATTTTCGACCCAAGACTTTTAGCAGCGATATAGCAAGCGTGGTATGAACGACTATGAACTGTTCCCGTAGATAATACAAAGCATTATACTTTTGATGAAAAGCAGTGTGTTTGAAAGGATTAGAGGTAATGAAAATACATTTTCCTTTTGACATTTTTAACTATATTTCTGACCCTTAAATACAGTGAAATACAGTGAATAAATTAAAAAGTGTCTAAAATTATGCTACATCTTATTCTCTGTTTTCGTAAATCGATTCAATGCGCAATGTTTTTTTTTTCACAAAAGTTAACCCTAACTTGTGCTTCACGTACTATTTATTACTTTTCAAATATGAAATAAAAATCCTCCTATTCTTATTTTTACTTTGAATTAAACTTTATGCTTATGGCTACATTTTTAGGACAAAGTGTAGTATCATATTTTAACAAACTTAGAGAGAGCCGTGTTTTTATTAATTCATTTACTAAGAAATCAAACTTGAGATTTCGTCTTACATACAAAATTGTATTTTTGTTTGAACCTCATGCAGATTTAAGGTATGTTTTAGCTTAACAAAATAATGTTATTCATTGCACTTCAATCAAAAATCTTAATTCAAATCGATTAAGTGCATTTCCAAATTCCCAGAAAATAATATTTACTTTACTTAAAACACGATTGTCCTAAAGTGATTTTAAACCTACAGAACTGCTTCAGGAGGATAAAATTTGATTAAATAAACGATGTTTTTCCATCAGAAAAATTTTGAAAAACGTTATTTATTCCAATGTTTACTTTCACTCAAAATCCAATTACACATCCTGTTCTTGAAGAAGCATTTATTCCTGTGAGACAGCTAGTTCTTGGCTTTCTGTTTTATTTCGTATACTACGAAAACAAACTAAAAACGCATTATTTTTTTTTTACAAAGTAATGTTCTAATGCTTAAATGAAGTCTTGAAGTATCTTAATAATTCAGATAAAACCGCTAATATAGTGTATTCTTTTGGTTATTGTCTATCAACTTATAGTGTTAAATTCGATTAAAAGTCTGACTGTTCTATCAGTCTGATTATATTTGTGTGCACAAATTTCACTTTAATTTCAGAACTAAAATAATTAAAATTTTAAACTAAAAGTATGGATTGTAAAATAAGCAGTGACAACGTTGTTTTATATTATTTTACAATCCATACTTCTAGTAAAAAATATAGATCCAAAACATTGTTATATCTTATTTTATTTTTGAAGTATAGAGTTATTTATTCAATTCTTAAAAATACGATTGTTTTCTGTTGTTAATATAGTGTTTAAAAATATGTGCTCACCAGGAAACATCACGAGTTCAGTAATCATGACAAAAGTTAAAAATGGTCGCATTCGAAAGAGTATCTTTAGAAAAAAATTTGACCCAAATATTGTGTGCCCTCGTCCTTTTGTTTTTGAGATATGGGGGATCAAAGTCTGTCTAAATCTTACGAAAATTCGCCAAATTTAAAGACTTGGCAAGAAATGGAAAATACCACGTGATTTCATCGCCTGCGTCTAGCAAGACTCTCATTTCCATTTCTGGTCATCTGCAAAGCGCGTAAACGATGTTTCGAAATAACACTTTACTTGTGTGGGTAAAATTAAAAAGTAACTATGAAGCCTGTGAAATGGAAACTAGAGAGCTTTATCCAGAGGAGCTACAACTTTATAACGAAATTGAACGTAGGATTTAACTTTGTAATCGTGATAATAATGCATTTCAGAATTTAAGTGCATTTCAAGTGTGTTTTACTTAACTAATTTAAGTTTGTACTCTTCTAATGAAATGTGTTGTAAGTAATTAATAATTATGTACGAGAATTAATATGAATAAGTAAAAAAAAACATGCTTATTAAAGCTTATATATTGAAAATAAAATGGATAGTTTTTGATGTTGAAAGAACATGATCATGGATAGTAGTATCCCAGCTCTTATTTATTTTTTCAAAAGTTATTATCATTCATGAAGTTTTATTGTCTGACCACTGCTAGCGAAAATGTTTAATTTAAAATCGAAAAAAATAATAATTAAAAAAAAGAAAACAACGGATAGTAAATGTCAAAAATTTGCACAGCAAAACTAACGATGTCGGAAATTACTTCATAACAGATTCTTATCAAAAATTTTAGTCGACGTTCATTCCAACAACCCCTGTAGTTCGAAAAAGTCTGTCACTGCAACTGAAAGTCGCTATAACGTAAATGCACATCATATTGCATGTTATTTAGTCATTTTTAAAAATACTGAAGTCTCTTTTACCAATTATGTTTCACGTTAAAAGGGAATTCAAATACGAGCAAAATAAAAATTAATACAGTTTTTTTTTTTATTTGACTTGTTAGAGGGTTTACACATAACTTGAAAACGATACACATAACGAAAAACACACTGGAAATAACTGACAGAAATCGTTTTTTTTTAATTTGAGAACATGGTTTGAAATCTTTAAAAATGTCGTTTTCCTCGTATTTAGATACTGTTGAAGACTTCAGATTTACGACTTTTCAAAAAAAAAAAGACTTTAAAGTGTGTTTACCGTTTCTCTACGGTTATCATATTTTTTTCAAAACAGTTTCATCATCGAAAAAACTCTTTCAGTGGAAATATTTCACCCGCAGAAGCATAAAAGTTTTAAACATCAGTTTTTTAACAGTCTTAAGAATAACAAAAAATTCCATTGTTTTTACAATAAAATAAAACAAATATTTCGGGCTGTGGCGTTTTAACCTATACAGTTGCACGTTAATATCCCGGAACACAAGCCCCTAAAAATTTCAATGCCGCAGTCTGTGCCACGACACCCCGCGCCATGGTAGTCACCCCGAGTAAAGAGTTAATGCGATATTTCTCACGCGCCTTGGTGGTGACCAAATATGGAAGTGAAATGTCTTGTCAGATGCAGATGTTGAATTCGCGCCGTACTTTCCATTTCTGAACAAAACTCGCTAAATTTGGCGACTTTACTAAAAATTTCGGCAATTTTTAAGACATCATATTTCGATAACGTGGTCACGAGGGCACGTAGTTTCAGTGCCAAAAACATGTTTTCCAATGCTCTTTCGAATGCCACCAAATTGGAATTTTTTTAAATTTCCTTGATCGTGATGTTTCCTGGTCAGAGATTAAAACAATGCCTGCGTCCTTTTAACAAGTAACTATGGCTTGAAAATGAGTGTGCGCAGTTTTCAGTTTTAAGTACTCAAATGCTACATAGTTGCAGAAAAAACAAATATTCCTTTACGTGTATTATTGCAATAAATTAGGAATTCGCAAATCGAAGTTATATATATGGATTCATAATTAGTATAAGTATAACTCAAGGACATATTCGAGTTCAATGTTTTACGGGACCATACAGAAGATGAGATTGGCAATTTCAGAAGAGTGACAAGTTGTCGAAGTACAAAAATAAAGTATTTATATTTTTCATTGCTTTTTAAAAAAATAAAAGCAAATGTTATGCCGTGATACGCTAAAACACACTACAAAACTTCAAACAATTTGAAAAACTACACTCTATACACACATGTAATTTTAAACACTTGTTAAACGCTATATTTCCCCCTAAATGGTGCTATTGACGGCTAGTGGTGTGAGTCACAAAACGCTGAATTTCATATCTTGGTGAATCTTGGTATTACTAATTTCAAACTTTTTGTGTTGGAATTTTTTTTAAATAAGAATTTCTTCATTAAACATAAGTTAGGGGACCTAAAACCTCTATAAAAGTTAAATTTTGCATTTTTTTGACATATTTGACGCACTTTAAACTTTTAATATCTTAACTCTGCATCTGATTTTGAATATTTTTGCAATTGGAAGTATACATCTAGGACAAACGGTTTCGAAAATAAAAGTCCTGCAGTTTAAAACGGAAGAACCTGTACGTTGGGTGGGTCGGCCAAATCAATGTCTAAAATTTCCTAGGTTAAAGTATAAAAATTAGAAAATTCATTGAAAAAAATCAGCGTAAACATGCCCCTGTCTACCCTATATTATAATATAGAGCATTGTTTTTTCAGTTCAATGTATTTTTAACCGTCCCCCTCCCCATACTTATAAAGTTTGGGGGAGGGAGCTGACAGCCTTCTGTCAGTTGAAATGGGAAGCTAAAATTCTTCCAGTATATTACTATCCATATATAAAAATATCGAGGGGTGTCCTGTTATCTAGGAGAATTTTTTTTTCGTGTATTTTTTAACTACCCTAACCTACACCCAATATTGATGGAATAACTAACTGATTTAGTGATAGATGAAAATTCTCAACAACTCGGAAATTTTATGCGGACTTTTTGTAGAAACAAACAACGTAAATCGAAGAAAAATTTGCAATTTAAGAATATAATTACACAAAACTAAATAAATGTAATGACATTTTTCAGCTTTAGGTCATGCTGTCACCATTTATGAAGATAGTTTGTTGTTAGTTGTGGTTAACTCTTGGCAACAAAAAGGTTGGAGGTCTATTTTTAACCGACTTCAAAAAAGGAGGTTATGATTTCGTCTTGCGGCTTTTTATGTATGTTTTCGTATTACTCCAAGAATACTAAACCGATTTGAAAAAAAAAAAAATTTTTGGAAGGGTATAATACTTTCCAAATGGTCCCATGTTAATTTTGTCTGGATCTGATGAGGGGTCCTGGGAGAAATCTAAGAAACTTAAAATTTCATACGTTGTAGCTACGTAGACCAACTTTCGTCAGCTGCGAGATACGTAACAAGTCACCTGGGCTTGAAAGGTGCATTTTTTCGACGGAGGAATCTTGTCTTGAACAATATTTAATTCTCACGCATCGGGATGTTTGATTGTCACGGCGCCGCCTGCTAATTTAAATTATAGTCTTACCAATATATTTATTACTCATATAGCAAATCAGTAAATTAAATCTCTTTTGCTACGAAAATAGTTGAATTAATTAGTTTATAATGTTTTTTTTTTTTTTTTTTTTTTTTTTTTGGCTAATAAATAACTTCATTTACAGGTTAAAGGTTTTTTTATTTTTTTTTATTTTTATCATTTTTTTTTAATGTTTCAATTTTGAAATATGTTTAGTGTTTGATTCAAGGGGAATTGAATACAAAAATCCACTCCTCCCCCCCCCCCCCAGGACGATTAAATTTATGTTCCTTAATAAATGTATTGTAAATGTTGTCCGATTTCTGAAGTTACAAGTATTCTAGATTTAATGTTTCATGACGCCGTCAGTTTAATTTACAGTTATGGCAATACTAATTAACAGACTTTGTTGGAATTTTTTTTATGTACTTTGCTCCCCGATTACCAAAAGACGCCTGGACTGATTAGGAAAATTCTTTTTTTGTTTGAAACGGTATACTTCTCCCGGTCGTCTAATGGTCTTCATGTCCGGGTATGAAGGATCCTAGACAAATCGAGGGAACTCTTCAAATTTCATTATCGCGCTATGTTGTCTGTAAATTCATAGCGTCTGACTTAGTGAAACGATTTTCATGGTCTTTTTTGTTTAATAGAAAGGAGTGACCTAACTTAGGTCCCGAACCTTTGCTTCTACATATTTGTTCCTTAAAAAAAAGTAATGGGCAAAAAACAGTATACTTTATTTAATTTCAATATTAAACGATTAAATATGAAATCCATTGTTAAAGAAAGTGCCATGAAACAAAGGTAATCTCTTTACTCTGTGTTAAAGAAAGTACCATAAAACATTAATATTAATCAGGGGTGCCCCCTTAAGGCCGGGGGTGTGGTTTCAGGGGTATTTCTCCTTTTTAGGAGGGCTCTTGTTTTAGGACAGTATTCCACCTCTTAAATATTTCCCCTGTATTAATCATTAGTAGTAATATCGCAAATTTTGAATAGAGACTCCTCTGAAGCAAACAGGAAATTCATTTAGTATCATTGCTCTAGTAGTATTTTGATCTTCATATATATACAACATTACAGTAGATACTCTTTCTAGAGTTGATCTATAACGAGGCCAAGTAAAGAGAAATGTGACTTTTTTCACGAGTTACGTGACACGTATTATTGTGAAATAAAATAACTAGGAAAACCATTGACCTTTAAATGGTTCTAATTAAATTAGCACACAAATAAATCCTGAAACAAAGATCAGTTTTTAGTGCCAATCGTATAAAATGTTATGCGGATTAAGATTTTTTTTTTTTTTTTTTTACAGACTTCAAAAAAGACGTTCTCAATTTGTTGGAATCTTTTTATGTATGTCCCGCGTAAACTAAAACACGCATAAACTAGTTTGAAAAATTCCTTTTTTTTTTTCTCGTTTGAAAAGGTATATACTTCCAAGGGATTCCGTAGTCATCAGGTCAGCATCTGAAGATGGGATCCTAGAAAAATCAAGAAAACTCTTCAAACTCTATGGGCAAAGTTAAAGCGATTTCTGTTGTTTTTCAGTGACTCGTGATTTTTTTCGGAAAGCATACTTTGATAAAGTCAAACTGATGATGAACACAATTTTCTTTGTAAATAATTAAGCATTTGAAAAAGCTTTTCTTCACAATCTTCGGAAATGTGCTCTATTTCTTTCCCTATTTTGCTCATCTTAGCTGTTTTCAGACTCCTGTGCTCGACCCTTTCTCACCTGAGATGTACTTGAGGAGTGTACAAAATACTCTACCCTACGTACTTATTTTATATTTACACCACTAAAAAGCAAAAAATAAACTGTTTTCAAATAAAAACGAAACCGACTTCAAAAATCAAAGAGGAACTGAAAAGTTAAAAAAAAAATTGTCATACTTACATACGATTTCCTACCCAAGCGTATAAATCAAATTTATTTTACAATTCCAGTGCAAAAATCAACTAAACTGGACATCCAATTATAAAATATACACTGATTTTAATTACTATACAATAAATTATTTTTACACCTAACTAATTATATACAATCTCTTAATTTTTAATAACCATTTGAAGTCGGGGCCTCCTATAAACTATTACCTAAAGTAACTGACACCCCACCAAATCCTGAGATAAACACTAATTTTTCAAAACGCGAAAGTTTTTAAAACTAATCCTACGCAATAGAAAAGATAATGTATTACTTAAGAATTGAAAACCCATAATTTGATGCGTATTTTACGCAAGAAAAAAAAATAGTTTTATTTGTAGCATTAACTTAATCTCAGAAATTTTACCCTAAAGTTATAAAAAATTTTAAGGACAAATTTTTCAACAGAACCAACTATTATTTTCTATGAACACATATAAACACATGTCGCACACATGTAATGTTTTAAAATAGTTTTTGTATCAATCAACTTGTTCTTCGGATTTTTATTATTTCATCTCTAAGGCAATTATTGCTTGTTGCTTGTTTGCACCTTAAGTTAGGCAAAGATTAGGAAAAGTCAATAAGACCAAATCGTGAATTTTAATGCGTAAGGAATTTCAAAGCCCTGAAGCTTTTTCTTATTTCACTTCGATGGTGGTAGAATTTGTTAAAGTAAACATGTTGTAAAGTACAAAAAAAAAAAAAAAAAAAAAAAATACAAATGTGTTTGCATAATAGACGATAGTTTACTTTTAAATTGCGTCTAAATACTTTACTCTTCCTATTTTTAAAAGTGTTTAGGGTTCCCGAATAACAAAAATTTAACAGATATATATTAGCAGAAAAATGGAAAATAGAACAGTTAATTAATATCAATAATCATTCTTTTATAATGATCCACTTCAATTACTACCCAATTAAAATACTTTTCTAGAACATAAATTTGCAAAGGTTTTTCTTACTCCATTTTTTTTTTTTTTTTAGTTTCCTTCTTTTTTTTAACTGAGATTAACTGCTGAGTTGTATTTTAAGTTTTAATAACAAGTCTTTTTTCTGAAGAAATAAAATTTTTTCTGTGAACCAAAAACCACAGTTATACTAATGTCTGCAAATGAGGAAGAAATACGTTTTTACGTCCAGTATTAATTAAATATATGGAAATGATAATTAATGAGAGCCTAAAAATGAATAAACTTATAAGGAAATTCAGAAGTTAAAATTTAAAATACCTAATATGAATGAGAAATTTTATCCTTTAAATGACCATTTCGTTTCAGAATCTCAAAAAAAAATCACATAGTGTAATCGTGATAATTAATTCTAATTTAGCTTTCTTTCTTTATTCAAAGCAAGCAAAAACGTTATTGAAAATTTATATTATCAAATGATCAATTATTATTGTTTCCTTAAATCCCTAATTTCTAACTGGCTTCAGCGTTATTGCTCAAAGTTTAAAACGCGAACTAAGAGTTTTTGCATGTGTTTGCGGACATATGTAAAAAATACAAAAATGTAAATTTAATGCAAAATTCTGTTTTTGCATTAAAATATCTCACTAATTGTGTCCGTTAACAAGAAAAAAAAATGTGTTTTGAAAATCTTTAAAACGATTTAAAGTATCCTAACAAGACGGGAAGTAATTGGGAGAATTCAAATGAAAGTTAGAACCTATTTAATGTTTCTCCGTCAAAGTTCTTTCAAATAATCTATCCAGTTATAAAAGGGGAAAAGAATTGATTCTATAAACTGTGAAGCTTGCAAAATAGCCATTTATATTGAAACATAAGATACTGGTAAGAGTTTTATGAGCAAAACGACTGCGAGGCATCTTTTTACCCCTCCCCCTTTAGATACAGAAAGTCATTCTTTATACTTTTCTAAAGAAACCAGTGAATATGATTTTTAAAAAAAAAATAATAAAAAAAAGTTCAAAAAAAAAATGTTTCTTTTTGTTTTATAAGATTTTGTAGTAATTGGTTATTAGTGAATGCGGAGAGCGTTGGAAAAATTCTGTGGTCATTTTTAGAGCACCATAGCTGATGAAATGGATGGAAAATCTAAAGATGGATTCTTCTCCTTTGATAAGAAATGAAAGGATTTTTTTCGACTGAAAACTGATGAAGATCTTTTAGAACTAACATTCTTTACATTCTCTTAGAACATCCTACTAATAAGAATAGAAGAATAGAAAGTTTTTATTGACCTATGTTTGTGGAATTGGTAAGAACATAATTAGGAGCGTAAGTGATACTGTAAGTAGCATGAAGGAAGTCTCCTTTACATAAATTAATTCTTTGAAACATTTTGTGCTTGTTTCCAACTGTATTGTGAAAGCAGCTAGGAAATAACATTTTACGAAGATAATTTCATAAAATTTTCTCGCTTGAAAGAATTGCAAAATAGAAAGCAATTTCTCTTCTTGAATGAAAAAATAAATTCGGGATTGCAAATGGAGTTTGTAGGTACATTTTACCATGACAATCAGAAAGATGTCTAATCCTTTTTTAGCTTAACTAAGAGTAATGCCTAGATTTCTATTGTCTTTGTGATTACTCGGAGCATTCATGTGACAATTTTTAAATTTCGCTAAAAAAAAAAAAAAAAAAAAAAAAATTCAAAAATGATCGCACAGCCTTTACTTTTATATTAAGATTCATCAAATATACACTCGTATTTTTCGACACACAAATCCAACATTATGTCAAGAACTTCAGGGATTTAAAAATTAACTATCTTTAGAATTTCAACGCATGGAATTACGCTATATCCACAAAGCCATTACAGGAAAATGGTAACATTTCGTCCATAATATCTGTTTAACATAAAACCAAAAAAAAAAAAAAAAAGGTTTTTTTCTTTTTTTTTTCTTTTTTTTCCTGCTTTGATAGTATTTTAACGATAAAACTCCTGCTACGGCCGTATTTTAAAACATACCTTAAAAATGGGCAAGTTTTGAATTTTAAAATACGTAATAAACTTCCTCAGTTTTCATATATAGTAATGTTTTTCAAGTAAATTAGTTGTAAGTTCAGTTAGAGTTGACACTAGCTATGGCACGCCCTCTCTTTTAATCTTCGAGGCGTGCCTAACAAGTTGAAAATAGCTGCTGTAGCGTGTTTTATCAGAATTATTTTCTAAAATTGAAGTTTTGTACCAACCACGATCTAAAAAAGTTCGTTTCATAAAAGTTTCTAAATCGCTGTCAAAGTTATGAAAACTATTTTAAAGCGTTAAAAAACGTTTGATCGTTGTATGTGCTACCTGTGATACAATGTTCTTTTAATAATACTGTATATAAAATATTTTTTAGCAAATCATGAAAAAAATGTTACAATAGATGTTTGTTTCAAAATGTAATGTGAAAACTTTCAAAGCTTTATGTCATATGCAAAACATTTTGTACTACCTACGAAATTGATCTTCCAGCTGAAAGAACTACGAAACCGTACTGAAATGAATGCTAAAAAGAAATCTAAAATCGATTTTTGGAAACAATTTGAAACCACTGATATCGTGTTTTACCTTTCCTTTCCTTCTTTTATAAATTCAGCTATCGTCAGAATTGATGTTTCCATCAAAATTTTTCATGCGCATTTTCGCATTTCAGGGTCATGTGTTTATTTTTCTGAACGTTTTCTCTCATTTTGAATGCGAAAGGTTGTGGTGCTCAATTTTATGACATTCATTTGAATATTATTTTGTGTCTGGAGCCCTTGAAAAGAAATGCTATTGCTCAAAGATTGCATTTTATTCATTGGATGAAACTGTACTTTTTAAAATTTGATAAAGGTTATGCATTGATATAATATCTCTGTAACGACAAAAATAATTTCCTTGCTTAATTTTTTTTTAAATTAAAACTTGTAATTCAGTCAATGTTTTCTGCTCATAATTTACCGGATATAATAATTGGCTTTATTAATCATACTGATTTTAGGTAAAGAAAAAAAACTTGCATATTCCACTTACTACCAGGGCAAGATTTTTAACTCTTTAAAGAAATAATAGGGTCTGGTGGGGGAAAGTGGTCAATGGGGTAAAGTGGTCATAATTCAAATAAATGGCTATACCTTAGAAATAAATGTTCGAATGAATGTGAAAATTTTATTTTAGAGTAGTGCACTTAGAAACTACATTTTGAATACAAAATTTTACAACTGGCAAAATTTTATTTGGTAAAAAAAAATATTTTGTGTGATTATGAATTTTTTAAAAATATAAACACCTTTTTTAACTTCCTTGGGAAATTTTGTTTGTTAGAATTATGAACAGATTGACTGCGCAGGAAGTTTCCTACATGTCTCAAGAACTCATACTCATTAGCAGTTAGCTGAATCTATTTTGAATAATTTTTTAGAACAATTTTAGTAAGATGGGGTAAAGTGGTCATAATATTAGGCTTAACGAATATTGTTCCTTTAAAATCACTTAATCTTTAAGTATAAGGCAGATATAAATTAAATATTAATTTCACTTAATATGTATTGTTTTTACAGTAAACGAGGTTAAATATATAAGTATATGCGCATGCATACGCATATACTCGTGTAGGCACGTATATATACGTATTCACATAAATGCACCAATAAACACGTATTTGGTATCTCGTAGTATTTTTTATCTATACAGATATACATTCGACCATACACGTATATACCCGCTTATACTCAAACATATGCGAACACTCATATACTCAGGTAGACACGACGTATATACGCGTACGTACTCGAGCTGACACTTACATACTAGCATATGATATACATGTATGCAGGGTGAGTTTAAACTCTTGGGCAAATTTTTAAAAGGTGTTAGAGAGGACGATAAGAAGCAAGAATCATAAGAAACATATGGCCACAAACTCAACTCTGACGCGCTACATGCACGCAAAGCCAGAAACTAATGAATGCAAAACAGGTCACAAATTTATTACAAAAAAGACAATTTTACACAACGACTTAAGAAAAGTTTTAAAGTGATTGATGAAACTTGCAGCCGGCATATGTAATACATGCGTCGCAATCACTCTGTTGCAATTACGAGACTCTTGGAAAACTTTCATCAGTCGCTGCGCCTTAGTTGCGATGCGTGTATTAGAGCTACTACAGGCCTTACTTTTTAACAACTTCTAAATATTTCTTAAGAACTAAAATGTCGGGAAAAATCATCTTTGTGTAACAAAGTTGTGACCTGTTTTCATTCCATCGATTTCTGGCTTTGTGTGCATGTAGCGCGTCAACGACCATAAGTCCCTAAAGATTCTTTGCTTCTTATCCTCCCCTTTCACACCACTTAGATTTTGCCCAAGATCTTGGATTTACTATGTAAGCATACATGCATATTAGCGGATATGCTCGTAGATATATGTGGATACATGTACTGGTGTTTACACGTAAATGTACGTATATACGTCTAACAAGTATAGAATCGTGTTTACACGTAAGCATACGTATATACTCTTGCTTCCACATATATATATACGTGAGTAGACACGTACCAAACACGCACTGGATATATCCACGAATTAACTCGTGTATACCCGTATATGTATGTAAGTACACTACTGGGCGTTAAATTGCTACACCAAGAAGGAATAGTCTGAATGAAACAAAATTTTACACACGTGATGGCAACATTGACACTAGAAAACGATTACAAAATGAAAGCAAAATGATCATTTATTACTGGAAAAATCTCACATGAATGGAGGTTTAAGTACCCTGTTGCGCCACCTCTAGTTGGAATTTAAGAACCGATACGGTCGAGCATTGAGGTACAGCAGTTTCGTACGATGTCTTACGTCTTCTCGTACCACAGTTGCTGTAAACGCGCCACTAATTTGATCAAACTTACAGGCTGTCCAATTTACCGTCTCAAGTGATCCCAGATATGCTCAATTTGTGACAAGTCACAAATCGCAGAACAGAGCATCACGCAGGCCAGAGAAAGTGATAATGTGGAAGAGGAAATCCTTTTAAACCTTTGCTGTGTTGAATCGAGCATTGTCATGTTAAAAAATGGTTCCTGGGAGCCCCGTCGTGAGTGCTAACACGTATGAGTTTGATCGAATGAGTGGCACGTTTACAGCAACTGTGGTACGAGATGACGCAGGATATCGTAGGAGACTGTCATATCTCAATGCCCGATTGTTTCGCTTCAAGTACATCGTACATTTACGCTAGAGGTGGCTTAACAGCGTACTTAAACCTCCATTTATTCGAGATTTTTCCAACCATAAATGATCAATTTGCTTGAATTTTGTAATCACTTTCTAATGTCAATCTTATTATCACGTGTGTAAAATTTAGCTTCATTCTGGCAATTTCTTCTTGGTGTAGCAATTTTAATGGCCAGTAGTGTATCTATGTATACTTATATATGCGTATATACGTCGACTACACACGTATATACTCAGAAACTCAGGTATGCACGCATATACTCGAGATGCATGTGCAAACACGCAAATGATGTTCGTTTTGCGCGTATATACTCGCATATACACGTAACTCGTATATACTCGTGAAGACACGTATACATTCCTGTGGGCAATCACGTATACATGCTTATATGCTCGTGTATACACGAATATACTTGAGTAGGCACATGCATGCATGTATCTGATGTATAAATGTATTTATTCATATATGAACATGTTTCCAATTCCAGGTGGTGTTCTCTCCTATTAATAAACTTTCATTCTCTTCTCTTAATGATCCTATTCACCCTCTTAATTGTTGTGGAATTTATAGAATTAATTGTAGTTGTAAACTTGCTTATATTGGACAGACTCGGCGTGCTTTAAAAATTCGCTTGAAAGAGCATCAAAATTATGTGAAAAAACAACAATTAAATAAGTCTAGTATTGCTCAACATTGTTGGGATTCGAATCACTCTTTTGATTTTAACTCTTATCAGATTATCCAAAAATGCCCCAATTCATCATATCTGGACTTTTGGGAATCCTTTCATATTTTGAGGAACAGTTCTAACTTAGTTAACGATCTTAGTGCAGTTCCATCTTTTTCTAACATTTGGCTCCCATATCTTTAATACTGTCCTTTCCCCATTCCCCCCCCCCCCCCTTTTTTTCCCACTCATTTTTATCTATCTTCCTTTGTTTATTTTTAACTTTTTGTCTTGATTGACACCCCCCCCCCCCCAATTTTCTTCTATTTATCTTTATTTTTCCTTTTTTCGAATATTTTTTGTTTCTGTTTATTTTATTTCATGGTTTTCCATTCTGCTTTTCCTTTCTTGCGGTTCACGGTTACTGACAATTTCTTTTCCTTTTGTTGAAGCTTCGGCTTAATCCTTGTCCAATTGAATTCTTTCTTTCTGGGTCGTACCTAAGAGAAAGCTCCTAGCCTTTGCTTGCATTCCTATTGGTTCCTGATCGGTTTATAACTTTGTCATTGGTGTTTGGCTAATCCGCTGTTTTTATCTTTTAAGCTGCATGCTTATCTGCTCTTGGCTTTTGTCGGATGTCTTTTCATCCATAAGCTCATTATTTTTTGCATTGAAAAAGGCTTTCCCTGTAACGCCGAAACACGTGTCTGCTGTAATTTACAAATTTGTGCTTCTTCTTACGTTGTTTGGTCTGACTTTATGTTTACTCTTGTTTACAGGACACGTATATACTCGTGCATACCCGCATATACTCATACATATACTTGTAACTATAAAAATAACCGAAATATACAAATAATAGGGTTATTTGTAACAGTTTTGCAGCTGTTTTTAACTATGACCACTTTATCCCATGCTATGACCACTTTCCCCCACCCCATGGGGTAAAGTGGTCATAAATACAAAGGGAAATGAAAATGTTATAAAACTACTTAAATCAATATTTTTTTTTTCTGAAATTCAATGTACATGTTCTTTAATAATGCAATGTAAAATAATAACAAAAAAAGTTGAAGTATTTAAAGAATTTATTGTATTTATTATCCACCTAAGTTGAAAACCTACGATTTTATGACCACTTTACCCCACCAGACCCTACTTGACCTAACTTAACGCTCTGATTTTAAATAATTCTATAGGTTGTAGGATTATGCTAAGACAATATTATCTTAGAACCCTTTTTATAGCAATAAATTTTTCTTCTTTTAATGCTTTTATAACTTCAAAGTTAATTTTAATTTAGGAAATGAGTCTCAAACCTGTTTTTTACATTCCTTTACGCATGAGAAAACCTTATATTATACAAAAAAAATGGTTCATAGGTAGCCCTAAAGCGATACACAGTTCAAAGATCACAAAATACTTTTAAAATTAACTATCGAACTTTAAATGGATCAAATAACCAATGTTTTGATGCATAAAACTTGCAAATTACTGCATACCACGTGTTTTTATGTTATAATTCATTTTTCGTTCAGTCACTAATCTAATTAATGGGACAGGATGCCTGAAGGGAGTTAAGAATTGTTTTATGAAAGGGCTGCGTAATGGTTTCTCCCTATTTGCAGAAACGGATATAGAGCAATCCTTCTTCAAATCACGCCCTTATGAACAAAACGGCATTAATCCAAATTTCCACCTAAAAGTAAACCTTCTTCTTTTGCAACCCGCATTCTAATATCAAGCATAGCTTCTAATTGTGTCACATAACAAAATGCAATCAAGTGTAAGCGGAAGCAATGAAACGTAGTTTATGACAGTAATTGAAAGAAGTTCCTGTCCGTTGTTTAGATATGCATTTTTCTTTGCGTCTCTGTCCAACAAAATTGGTTTATTTATGATTTTTATTCTGTTTGTAAAAGTGATGCATTGTCTAGGTAAGCAAGAATTCATGACAAATGCGACAACAGGGTAAAACAAATGCATTTCACTTCTTGAAAAAGCTTTAGTTTTGAAATGTGAGTTTAAAACTTAATTGGTTAAGGAAAAATTGGTTCAAGAAAGGAATTTCGAATGAACAGCATCGATTTTTTTTAAAGTTCACAGAGCATGGTTTAAGAAAAAGGTTTGCCTCTCGGTTATTAATTTAAAAGTTTATTAATCGTAAGATTGCTTTATTTTGAAAACCGAGTTTGCTGCTTGAGGACAAAAAGTGTTGTTACTGGGTGAATAATGAGTTTACCACAAACATCAACAAAATACGTTTTTAGGAAGATACATTTTGAATCCCAAATTTAAGAATGAACGAATAACTTTTCTTGAAAACATTAAAAGCGTTTTCCACTAGTTTTTTTTTTTTCTTTTTTTTTGTCAGTGAAATCAAATTGTTTTTAAAAGTCAGTTTAAAAAGCATTGCATTTTTTTCGTTGAAATAATCTTTTATTAAGTTTTGGTTAAAACGTAGTAAAATGAGTCAAAAGGTACGAAATAAATTACTCATTTTCTTTCTCTAGTAATACATTACTTACTTGAAAAATCTCGAATTCGAAGAACAAAGTCCCGAGTTCTGCCGTATTAATCTGTTTTTAGCCAGTTCTTCGATACCATGGCGACAATAACATTTTGCTACAATGACATTTGCTTTTTTTTGTGGAATTTCCTGGAAATCTTCCATCAGGAAGAGAAATATTTAAATATGCTTATTTCTGTCTGAGCTTATGTTGAATTTTAAAATTTAAACTGTTCATTTTTCACGCTGCATCCATTAGAATATGTCTATAATTTACGTTCCAATTTCAGAATGTTTGCGTTCGAGTACAAAAATGGGAACCTTTTTGCACACACGGTTGCCAACTTCAATATAATGCTCATTATAAATTTCGAAGCGCATTTACACAACAATTTCCTGTTTTGCCACACATATGGGATTTAATTGCAATTGCAAAATTCATGTCTGTCATCTCCGGTTTGCAGTGTTTGTTCACTTTGCAGGTAATTAAATAAATACTAAATATGATCATCTTTTGCGGATTAGAAGTTCATGTCTACTTGCATGAATCTACAGAGATCGACGTAAATAAAAGATGAAATAAATATTACTCAAAGGGATTGAAAACTGCGTATATTAGGAACTTTAATTACTTTTCCTTGCGCGTTTTAACTCATGTAGCATCGTGCTTTCTCTGCAGCGATGCTCTCAACTTTTCAGTCACAAAACCGTCAATCGATAAGTAAGTACCCTCGTTTAAACTCTGTATGAGAGGAAAAGAATGGTAGAGCCACTTCAATAAAAATGTGTTTTATCGTTGTTGTTATTATTTATCTATTTGATGAAACAAAACTGGTCATCATTTTTAAATTTTTACTATAAAACTCCGAGCAAACAAATATTACGGAAGAAAATTTTTAATTGATTTTATTTAATTCAAAATAAAAACTACATCTATATAATACATCAATCGGAACACTCCTTAATGTGAACACTCCGATATTTTGAACATTTGTATAGCCCGAGTGAATACATTTTGCATTATCCAGGCATCCTATATAATGAACACCTACAATCAGAACACTTGTTTGCACTTATAAGTGTTCAGAATATAATGAATCTACTGTATTTATTGAAACAATTTGAATTAATTTTTTTATTATATGCTAACACAAAGATTTTAAAATAGTGTTAAACCTTAAAGTTAACTCTTTCTAGAAAAGTATATCTTCTCGGCAACAGTTTAAAAGAATACGTTGTTACTTTTCACAAAAAGATCTTGCATTTATGCTTTAGGATTATTTAACATCACCCTATACCAGCGGTTCCCAACCTTGTTTTGCCTTGCGAACTCCTTCCAAAATTTGTACGAGTTTGGCGAACTCCTTGCGCACTAGTAATAAGTTACAAGCCCCCTCCCCCACACACACGAAGAAAAATTCGGAAGGGCTTTTTTAGTTTGAAAAACAAAAATAATAACTGCAAAATATAGAAGTACAAACATTGCTACACGCTAAAATGATAACTAAAGAAATTATTACAAAACAAATTCATCGGAACAAACCCGGTGATGATTCTTTAGGTTTCAGCCCACTTTGAAAAAAAAATCTTAAAAGTAATTGTTATGGAGATGAGAATTTCAAAGTTTGGCTAAAGTGTCTTGTTTGACCATTTCAGCCTTACATTAGGTTTAGCATTTAATTTCCATCTGCATTTATCTCTATGTATTGAAATTCATTATTTCCCATGGAAACTTTGTTCAGAAGGGGTAAAAAATATGTATCGAAAAGTATCGAATCCCTAATTGTGTTATCCAAAAAGCATCGAATGTGCAAGAGACAAATGAATAAATAAACTAAAAACGCTTGAACTAGAAACTTTATCCCAAACAAGCATGTTTAAATCTACCATTACAATATTATTTTCGTGAACCCCCATTGTACATCTCACGAACCCCCCGGGGGAAGCTCCGGTTGAGAAAGGATGCCCTATACAAATGTATCTATTTTTCAATTTTTTGTGCAATTGCGCTTTCAGCTCCTGCTGCTGACACAGCATCAATTCCCTAATTAAATTGAGCAATTAAAGATTACAAACCAAGCAACTATAAAAAGAAAATAAAAAGACATAAAGACATATTAAAATATTTATCACTTTAATTTCAAAAAGTACATGATCTCTTTTTGTACGTTATTTCCTATTGCGTCCTCAATAGATAATTCCTCGCCGTGAATCATCAAGAAGATCTGAAGTTTTAATTACTTAAAATACCTGTTTTTGTGCTAAAGAAATCTGTTTTATGTCTTACAACGCTTTGTGGGTCTTCGTATTTAATATGTTTGTTGTTTATTGTCTAAATAAAATTTTTTAATTAATGTTAATTAAAATTTTTAATCGCCATTATTACTTGAGCTTACTTTGTTGATGGATTTAGCGATTTAAAAAAAATGTTGCTTTTATTTATTTCAAGATTCACTCGAAAAAATAATTTTAGCAAATGTCTGATGCTTCTAAATTAATTAGAGTCTTCTTCGAAATGTTTATTTATTGATTGTTAGTAGAAATACATAATTCAAGAAAAAAAACTTCAATTTTTTCCTTCTTCCTTTTCTTATTATCGATTTAAATATTTGCATGAGCACACGTACAAATACAATGTCATTCTTATGCTACAATAAATTTTCAAGATATTTTCCGATCTTTTTCACCATTGCTACTCATAAATACGGTTCAAAACTTCAGGCAACGTTTATCTATATTTGTAAATAACTAATAATTTATAAAAAAAACATTCATTAATGCATCTTGTTTAACTTTTTCGAAAAATTCTGCAATGATGTCGCTTATCATTAAAATACCAATAAATTTCTTGAGGTATGATAATTTTAAGAACAAAATAGTACGTTTTCAAACCAAAAGTTATAAACAAGCAAACTTTTATAAACACTCAATATCGAGTATTTGATATTCTTCAGATTAAAAAAACGCGTAAATTTAAGCATTAATGAATGTGCATTATTGAAATATTGACTCTCCAACTTTGTACTGCCTGACCATCGATTACATGGAAAGGCTAATATCTGGTTTATATGCGGAAATGGGCGTATCTATTAGTTTACAGGGGTGATAGTTGGTTTGTTACAGATGTGCACTTTTGTCTCTCAATTATTTAGCTTTAGTTTTGTAAAAATAAAAAAATTGCCCTCTCTTAGCAACATTTTTTTTTTTTTGAATCTAAAGTATATTCGATTTATATTCTCTAGGCAAAAATTCATTGATTTATTTATTCACAACAAAGGTTTGAGCTTACCATATTGCTTTTATGTTCCTAAACGAAATGAAAATATTTTCTTTTCTTTTTGTTGTTTCCATGGTAACTATTTTTGTTTTCCCTTATTTTATTTAAGAGAATGCAATGAATGAATATGGCACTAGTGACATTATAAAACGCATGCAGCAAAATCCCTTCGTTATTCTCCCTTCTCCCCTGCTAGATTCATTCAAATAGAATAATCTTTACATGGCAAAATGCCAAATTACATACAATCCACGGTCAAACAGTATATTTTCATTTTTGTAATTCGTTTATGTGCTGCCGATTTGATGTCGATGTCAAGTAGACCAAATTTTTAAAAAGATGTTGCATTAGATTTCAAGTATTAACAAGAAGTAAAGTGCAGCTATGATTAGTTGAGTTATGAGTTTGACAACTTTTACCGGTATTTGGGGTGTTTAGAAAAAAAAAAGAAACGTCTTATTGAAGCAATTTCTGTTGGCATATTTTTGGAAAACTTCTACGAAAGTAATCCAACTCAACACTAATTACTCTTCACTATTACCTGGAACAGAAGTACAAACATTGTCAAAGTTGAAGCTCAATTTATCAGAACCTCACTATAGTACAATAAAATTTTGGAAAACATTAAGAAAGTAACCCAACTCGGCTCAACGCCAATTACTCTTCCTTATTACTCGAAACCGTTGTAATCATTGTCATTGTCGGAGCTCAACTCATCAGAGCCTCACTATAATACTGTATACAACTTACAAGGATCGTTTGGGAAACGCCAAACACAATGGAACTCAAACGATCTGATATTGAAATTCTCGTTCCCATTTTGGCAAGTTTCTTTTTTTTTTTTTTTTTTCACTTCAACAAAATAGTACAATGCAATAGTACCGAAAAATAACGCGTTTAAACTTTTGATCTATTTTAACAATTCATATAGTTCAGTCATAGCTAGTAGCTGCATTTTTTGCAAAAACAGCGACCATTATTGGAACCCAGTAATATATGTGTTGAGTATGCAGGGTGTTTCTGAACTCTTGGGCGAAACTTTAAGGGGGGATAGTACACATCTGAACAAACAATATAATGGCAAAAATAATGGTTTTGCTGCACTTGATTAGCTGGACTGTGACCGAAAGAACACATGTTATCTTCAACGATGAATACCGATTTAGTCCCAATGGTCATAGGTAACCAATTTCATTCCATACCGCATTGTGTTTTGTAGTGTATAGCTGCTAGAGGAGGATGTACAACTTATGGTTTGTAACCTTTATTGTGTCATAACTTCCTAACAAAACAATCTTTTGTTCTGGATGTGTTATCATTTCCTTATCTTGTCATATACCACATACATTTTACGTTTCGTGAAGATCGCTCGTTTCTTTCTGGGTTAATGTTTTTTTTTTTTTTTTTTTTTTTTTTTTTTTTTTTTTTTTTTTTTTTTTTTTTTTTGCGACAGAGTGTATTTCAACTCCTGAACACAGTTCAGTTTGCGCGGCTTAATCACACCCAATGATTCTGATTTTGAGCTGAAAATTTAAGTCCAAGCATTATAAAAAATCTAATATGACTCAAGTATAGCGGTAAAAAATAGTTGTTCGTTACTACAAAGTCTAAAGCGCCCTCTATCGGCATTTTTAAAATTACGTCTTCAAAATTGATTTTCAAAAAAATATTGCTAAAAAAAATAATTTTAGCGGAAACAGCAAACGAATCGACCAATTTTTCCGATTTTTATGATCATCTGAAAATTTTGACCCTAAACTTTAATGGCACCTATCTCCTTCGGAAAACGCTGGAACCCTTATTTTTGCCATTATATTTTTTTTCCTGATGTGTACTATCACCTCTTAAAGCTTTGCCCATAAGTTCAGAAACACCCTGTATGTAATCATGTGTTGAGAGACCTGTTATTAGTAAAACACTTTTACCCGTAATCTCTCGATAGTTTTTCTGAACATCTTGAATATTTGCGAGGGGTTACCCAATCAAAAACCGGAATTATGTTTTAAAGGCTACATGTTTCCAAATATTTTACAAATATAACCTTATCTCCTTCAAAATACTTTAAGCAGAACATTTACTTTAACATTTCGCTCTCTAAAATGTTTTTAAAAGTAGTTAATTTACTTGATACTGAGAAGAATTAAACAACAACGAGCAATTTATAAAAGACAATATTTTTACAATTTTACTTAGTGGAAACCGTTGTATAACAGTTTAAAGGGCTAAAAAAGCTTCGCTCCGACGAGGATGGGATTCGAACCCACGCGGGCAGAGCCCAATGGATTAGCAGTCCATCGCCTTAACCACTCGGCCACCTCGTCTTGTATACCAGAGCATTTTTATCAAGAAACCCTCGAATTCTGTGTAATCAGCTTTTCGTGCAAAAGCAATTAAGTGACATTTTATATCTTTAGAGAGAAAGACAGTAAAAGTGATTTTAGTACCCTTTACATTTTCGTTTCAATTCTCTTCACTCCTCAGGTACGCTATGGCAAGGCCTCATTGCTACACAGGTCTAGTAGGCCTGAGCCTAGGTTCTCATCTTCATACGGGGGCCACTACTTTTTTTTAAATTATGCATAGCATTAAAGAATCATATAATTTCAAGAAAACAATAAAAGATTACTGATTTATTCATTATAAAAAAACCTCTATTGATTTTTTGTTAATATTTTTCTTATTTTGTTATTTTTACATGAGTAAGAAAGTTTTATTTTTTGAGAATTTCATGCGCAGTTAGGTGTAGTTACTTGCTTTTTCCATAAATAAACTGACCAATGATGCTAAAAAGACTCTGAAAAAGAAATAGTTTGATAAAAAGGTCTATTTTTCCTTTTGAATATATGTCTGGGAGAGCGGGAAATATGCTCTTCCCCATTTGATTGCGCTATTAAAGTACAGTAAAACCTGTGAAGTTGACCATCCTTGTAAGTTGACCGCTTTTTTCAGGCACGGAATCAGCCCATTTCATATAAATCAACCTTTGTAAGTTGACCACTGTTTAAGTTGAGCATTATAGTAGTGCACCGCAAATGGTCAACTTACACAGGTTTCACTATATTAAGTTGTGAAACGGATATAAAAAATTCAGAAGCAATGCAAGGCATGTAGAAATAGGACAACTGTCTTGTGCCTCGAGGCCCAATCTATAAAAACGACGCAAGGGCCAACAGTAGCACTGCGAAAAATATAAACAATATCTTTCGTTAACTCAAAGTGGTAGAATAGAGAGGGAGGCCTCGAAATTAATGTAGACCGCGGGCCTCGCTTGGAGTAAGTCGGGCCCTGCGCTGTGGTAAAAAAAAAATCTTAAATCTTTCTTGATCTTAATTAAAACTTTTTCAACATACAATTCAATTTCGATTTGATGATTGTTAAGGGACTGGGAAAAGTTATCGTTTAATCAAGGGTACCGATTATTCCAAGAGCATCGACATTTAGTACAGTCAAACTCGGACCAGTGAAATGTATCATTAAGCTGAAGAAAACTTTAAATCGGGTATCGTTACCGGGTACTCTAAGCAGAACATTTACTTTAACATTCCGTTCTCTAAAATGTTTTTAAAAGTAGTTAATTTGCTTGATATTAAGAAGAATTAAACAACAACGAGCAATTTATAAAAGACAATATTTTTACAATTTTACTTAGTGGAAACCGTTGTATAACAATTTCAAGGGCTAAAAAAGCTTCGCTCCGACGAGGATGGGATTCGAACCGACGCGGGCAGAGCCCAATGGATTAGCAGTCCATCGCCTTAACCACTCGGCCACCTCGTCTTGTATACCAGAGCATTTTTATCAAGAAACCCTCGAATTCTGTGTAATCAGCTTTTCGTGCAAAAACAATTAAGTGACATTTTATATCTTTAGAGAGAAAGACAGTAAAAGTGATTTTAGTACCCTTTACATTTTCGTTTCAATTCTCTTCACTCCTCAGGTACGCTATGGCAAGGCCTCATTGCTACACAGATCTAGTAGGCCTGAGCCTAGGTTCTCATCTTCATACGGGGGCCACTACTTTTTTTTAAATTATGCATAGCATTAAAGAATCATATAATTTCAAGAAAACAATAAAAGATTAATGACTTATTCATTATAAAACAACCTCTATTGATTTTTTGTTAATATTTTTCTTATTTTGTTATTTCTACATGAGTAAGAAAGTTTTATTTTTTGAGAATTTCATGCGCAGTTAGGTGTAGTTACTTGCTTTTTCCATAAATAAACTGACCAATGATGCTAAAAAGACTCTGAAAAAGAAATAGTTTGATAAAAAGGTCTATTTTTCCTTTTGAATATATGTCTGGGAGAGCGGGAAATATGCTCTTCCCCATTTGATTGCGCTATTAAAGTACAGTAAATCCTGTGAAGTTGACCATCCTTGTAAGTTGACCGTTTTTTTCAGGCACGGAATCAGCCCATATCATATAAATCAACCTTTGTAAGTTGACCACCTGTTTAAGTTGAGCATTATAGTAGTGCACCGCAAGTGGTCAACTTACACAGGTTTCACTGTATTAAGTTGTGAAACGGATATAAAAAATTCAGAAGCAATGCAAGGCATGTAGAAATAGGACAACTGTCTTGTGCCTCGAGGCCCAATATATAAAAACGACGCAAGGGCCAACAGTAACACTGCGAAAAATATAAACAATATCTTTCGTTAACTCAAAATGGTAGAATAGAGAGAGAGGCCTCGAAATTAATGTAGGCCATGGATCTCGCTTGGAGTAAGTCGGGCCCTGCGCTGTGGTAAAAAAAAATCTTAAATCTTTCTGGATCTTAATTAAAACTTTTTCAACATACAATACAATTTCGATTTGATGATTGTTAAGGGACTGGAAAAAGTTATCGTTTAATCAAGGATACCGATTATTCCAAGAGCATCGACATTTAATACAGTCAAACTCGGACCAGTGAAATGTATCATTAAACTGAAGAAAACGTTAAATCGGGTATCGTTAAATCGAAGTTATAATATAATTTTACTTCTGTTTACCTAGAAAAACCAATATTCGAGTTGAGACGAACCATTGTTTCGGTCACTCGTATGGTCTGCTAATTCTATATTAGCTACTAGTTTGTTTGGCACTCTTACCTTCCTTAAGAGGTCTTCCACCTCCAGCTCAGTCACTCCTATGCAGGGCTGATGAGTGCTAATAAGCACCAAACTGCAGTACTCGGCTGGAATTGACTGAGATGGCGGTGTGTTTCATGTAATTATGTGTGTGCATTTGCTTTTTATATACAGCAGCTCCCCATGACCAAAAAACTAAGATTCACTCTTAATCGCTGAATTTAATAGCTCCGCAATTAAGAAACAAAGATTCACTTTTCATCGCTGATACGAATGGCATTGTCAGTAGTATCAAACGGATGTCATCTTGAAGCAAACAAAAAAAAAAATCTTTACACATGTTGATCAATCCATTTACACAAATGAGACATGTTTTCGTATACATTTGCACCCAGTCAAAAAAGGGGAACATTATGCATGAAATACACCGCTAGCTCAGTCATTTCCAGCCGAGGACTGCAGTTTCGATTAGCACTCATCAACCCGGCATAGGAAAGTGACTGAGCTGAAGAGGGAAAAAC
Organism: Uloborus diversus; assembly: GCF_026930045.1. NCBI lineage: Eukaryota > Metazoa > Arthropoda > Arachnida > Araneae > Uloboridae > Uloborus > Uloborus diversus. Next base: position 32,744,677 of record NC_072735.1, read on the forward strand.
ATCTTAAGGAAGCCAAGAGTGCCAAACAAACTAGTAGCTAATACAGAATTGGCACAGACCAGCCCTGGCTAATGGGTGGCTGCTTTACTCCTGACTAATGGGCGGTAATTCATTGAATATAAGGGGAACATTAGTTTGGAATGACCCACTCATTAAAAAAACTCATTGAAATATCACACATCTACATGACATGAATGAAAAATGAAAATTTTAAAGTTCATTCAAAATAATCTCATTTTGTGTCAAAGCTTTAAAAATTACTTATTTATACTTTAATAATTTCTTATAGCCAAAATTAACATTTCAGCTAGTATTTCAAAACTTAAGTAAAATCATCGATTGAAGTCTATTAAACTGATCTGAAAATGTCAAAGTTATCTACTAAAGCATTAGATACAACGTATACGTGCGGTTATGTTTTCCTCCTTTGGCTGCTTTTTGCGGTACTAAAGAAGATTCTTTTTGTTTACCAACAGATTAAAAAATTGCTTTTTTTTTCATCTAGTGTTTCCTTTCGAATAAAATACGTTCTCGAAAATGTCTTTACAAAATTCTTCTTTTTCATAGAAACCATCAGCAGTTCGTTCAAGTTCTACATTTCATGCGCTTCAAAACACTGACATAAAAAGTTCCTTAAAAGTTCTCTTAAAAAAACTCTTTAATTAATGTTTCAGAAAAAAGTGCTCAATTAAGGCCGTTCTTCTAGAGTTGAAAGAAAGAAACTAACAGCATATAAAAAGAGAAAATTAATATGTTTTGAACTCTTGTAAGATTATTTTTTAAAAATTACTGATTCGGTGTTTTGTTGCAGCTTCGATGTAATATCAAATAACGTAAAAAATATGTAATGTGTGTGTGTGAGTTGCGGGCCAAGTATGAAGCTCCGGCATTCTATAGACTACCTAGACACATCCATATACAAGTCAAAACCATTGATCGAGTAATGCTCTGATGTCACCAGCAATGAAATTATTTATAAACATGATTTTGCTTTAGAGCATTAGGAAAAAAGTTCGTTAATAACATTTAAAACTATGAAGAACGATTTCTAAAAAAATATTTCTGGTGAATTTTGCAACACCACTTAGAGCAACATTTTCCTTAAGAGAAAGACAAAATTGCAGAACACGCATTGCATTTTGTAATCTTTCTATACATCCTCCCCCCCCCCCCCAAGCCCCATTTTTGTACGATTCTGCAACCTCCTCAATAAATTGTTTATCCACATTAAAGTAAGGCTATTTAATTTTTAAAAAGATATTAGTGTCTGTATGAAATCACAACGTATATCATACGTGAATTCATATCCGAGCTAGTTTTTCTATTTCCTTCTTGAATAAAACTTTAAACATAGAAGAACTTGAAATATTTTGAGTCTTCGAAAGACATTCAAATTCTAATGCTTTTGGGTTTTCTAAAGTATTAAAGACCATTTGAAGCTTTTAGGGTTTTATCGAAGAATTTAGAGTGTTTAAATAAAGCGTTTTAAACGAATTTAATATTCGTACTTCTGTCTCTCATCTAACTCTGAACTGTTTTCTCCCCTAGTTTTTTTCTTACAGTTACATGGAAAAACATCAAATGTTTCTGCAACATTTTAAAATAAAATCTGCTGAAGTAAATACATAGTAATACTGAAGATAACACCTAGCAGATACTTAGCTACATAGTAATACCTAAATTTTGATTTATTTAAAAACGAAATCACCGTTAATATTGCCAGAAAACAAGTTTAAATTGATTTTTAAACAGCTATGAGCCATAAAAGCATACCTTTTTTAAGAAGAAATATTGCATACGAAGACGATCTGGTCTTGATCCTTGACATCAGTCATGAGAATAAACTCACCCTCTTATTAACTATCAGCATTACTAAGGCTTCATGTTAAAATGTAGAGAGTTGTAGAAATAAGAACTTCAAAGTTGCATGTTTCATTTTCATTCATTTTGGATAGCTTAAAAACTTATTAGCCCCTATTTGAAAATGTAAATTCTATATAAATCTTAAATGAAAGAGCAGGTTCATTTAAACGGATTTTACGAGGAAGAATATTCCTTGTTGCAAATATGCAAAATATTAGTTTAAAATATCAATAATAAATAGTAAAAATATAGCGAGGAAAAATAGTACTGAGTGAAACATAATCGAAACTCCTTAACAAAAATTAGTTAATTGAGTATTTTAAACAATTTTCAATACTTTAGCATTTTTAGCTTATTATTTTTAACTTCAGAGAGTACATTTAATAAAGTATTAGTTTATCAATTGTTTCAGGAATTAAAATTAAGAAAATATAAGAGAAGAAGTGTTATTCATAAAAATTTTCAAATTTTCAAATTTAAACCTCAATGTTTTTAAAATAAACGAGATGTTTTGTAAACATGCCGTTTACCAAAAATACATATTTTGACTTTCTGAAATTCCTATGTATGCTTAAATTTACATATTTATTTCCTCATTTTTTGACTTAGCAATACATTAATTTTATTTTCCTGTTTCAGCTGGAACAATTATAATGTCGTTTATTATCTCGTCAAACCATTTTGAAACGAAATATTTTAAAAACTTGTACAGAAATGAGTTAAACTTTTTTTTTCTCGATACAAATGAACTATCGTTCAAAAATATATTTATTTTCCACGAGATTTATTTTTTCAAAACATAAAAATAAAATATTCAGCTCGCTTCGTTACGTATTTTATTTAGACCAGGCTTAAATATTTTTGCAAAAACATCTTTCATGTCTAGTAAAACGAAATAAATGTAACTGCTGTTAAAATAAATGTTTTTATATTTGCGGATGTTTCTTCGGCAGTGTCATACATATATCACATTAGGATGTCTTAACAAATTCAGTTTTAAAAAAAATCTGCTGGCATAAAAGTCTTGTAATCCGTTTGAGCGTCACAATTTTAAGCTTATCTTTTCAGTCTTCAAGTGAATAACATATAACAATATTTCCCCATTGAATAACATTCTAAAATAAATATTTTCTTTGGGCTTTTGACAGAAAAATACATTTTTTTTTTAAATGGCAAGCTTCACTCAAGAAAAACCACAACCTTTTTTTTTACTTATTTATTTATATATATATATTTTATTTACATTTAAAACTTGGATTTTTTTTTTCGATTAGCATTACAACGCCAAGACCAAAATCTTAAAAGAATTATCGAAGTATAAACGCAGTGCAGACAAACCAACAGACTGAGATACACAAATTTCCCCACCATCCTCTTAAAAACTTAATTGCGTTGTTATTTATTTATTTATTTTTTTATTTATCATTCTTTAATGCTTATGAAAATTTTATATTCTTCAGCAATAGTTTCACAATACATAAAGCGTTCTTTACTTCTTTTTTTAAATAAGTAAAAAAAAAAGACAAAAGAAAAGAAAGAAAGGAAGATTTCACACTTTTCTAAAATTTGAACACGAATAAACGTTAAGAAATACGCTAATCTTAAAAACACAAAAAATGAAATTCGAGAAAAGAAATTTCTGCGACAGCTTGACACATGGCAAGCAAAGAGTTACACCTGATAATAATTAACACACACTAATTTTAACATCAAGGCTCTCATAAAAGAAGCAATTTCTTAGCAAAGCTTTCAATAATTTTCTTTTTGTAGAGTGTTGTTAATAAGGATTGTGTTTGCGCTTTTTGACAATCAATTTTACCTTGAAATCATTAATTTTTCGTCGTGAATAAAGTGTAGGTAATAATGGGAGTTTTCCACGCAAATGATAACCTTACTTCATTAATTACCTGAAGGCTCTGAAAGAGTAAGTTGAACGAATTCTATTGAACGGAGATTGAATTAGTTGTTAAATTGATCCCGTAACTTCTAAGAACGTTTATTGAATAGATTTGAGCAATTATTTACAACACAAATGTAGGGCAATGTGAGGCAAAGTGAAGTAGTGGGGTAAAATAAAATGGTGAAATATTTACTCCGCTTTTAGCGCCACCTATCTAGTAATAGTTTAACCATGTAGTAACACATGTTGTAATCTATTCCAGTCAAGTTACCTCTGAAAATCAAAGAATTTGATAATAAAAGCTATTTTCAAAAACTGATACCCATATTGTAATGTTTTCTTGTAAGTCAAACGTTATTTATGTTAGTTTTAAATGATAAAGTTATTGTCATTAACATTTTAAATATTAATTAGATCTACTAATATTCGTTGCAGTATTTTTTTGGTTAACATTAAACTTGTTTGTGTTTTAAATAATTTGTTCAGTTATTCAAGTGCATGCGAGGAAAAGTGAAATAGTTCATTTTGTTTACTTAATCAATAATTTTTCAAATCACTTGTGTATTTATTTATTAATTATTTCATATGCATTTCTACACTTGAAAATTATCTTTTATATTCATTCATTCACTTATTTTCGCATTCATTCACTATTTTGTGTACTAATTTATTTATTTTTCATACATTAATTAATTAATTAATTTTCTTTTCCTTTTCTTGTTATTGATTCATTCATTCTTTTATTTCATCATACATTTGATCGAAATAATCAAATAAAAACTATTTTATCCGAAAAAAATTCATTTTTCCCCTTGCCCAATGGAAATGAAGTGACAAATTTCCACCTTTTTTTAAGAATGCAAAGTTACTGCAAAAACTAAAAATATGCTTCAGTGCAAATTTTATTATAAAATATATTGTACTTTCTTTATGAACCATAAATTTTAGAACAACATTCCAATCTGCTCATTGTTCATATTGAAAAAAGTAAGTTATCTTAACAATTTCACTTTGCCTCACATTTCCCTATCTTTGAAACTACGGTATTAGTATTAAAAAATTAAACACAATTGATTTTTTTTTTTCTGAATCAAATAATTTTGATTACTGAACATAAAGGCACACAGTTTCCTTTCACAGCATAAAGAGAAAGTCTTTGAACTGTTCTCAGACGAAAAATATTTTTTTTAAGTCAAAGTATACAGATTTGCTTTTTAAGTATCCTTAAGAAGCTCTTTAAAACAGTCAAACTTCGCCTGATTTTGTAATCAGGTAGTGCCCAAAAGAATCTCCATAGGAAAAACTGTACAGACAGAACAACGAAACCACTAACAGAATGATGTTTTAATTGGTCGAAACACATTTTCTCCATTAACTTAGTTTTTCTCTCTTTAGTTTATATCACTATAGAACTTTATCTTGTTAATGAATTTTTACGGTTATTTAGCTTTTCTAGAATTCAAATTTCAGCTTATTTTTGATTATTCTACTATCATTATTTTCTTTTGAGAAAACGAGAAAGAAACCAATCGTATAAATTTGTCTCTAATCTATTATACAGTATTGTGGCAATTAATTGGGAAATGAATTTTTTGTCAAAAAAAAACAGTTTTATTCAAGGTTTTCATGAATACATTTGAAACTAATAATTAATATGACCTCTCTGAGACGTAATGCCATCAGAGACACGTTTAGGCGTAGAATGTACTAGATTGGCACGTATAGTTTTAATTTCAACGTCTTTAAACCATATACGTCAACAACAGACGAAATTAGCTTTTCCATCGTAGTACTGTCAAACTTATGAAGACGTTTTTTAACGATAGCCCACAAATTTTCAACCGGATTTAAGTTCAGTGAGTTTCCGGGCTAATCCTGTACAGTAAATTTGTTTGTAGGGCAGAAATTAGCAATTTCCTTCAATGTGTGACGTCGCGCGCCGTCTTGCTGAAAAACGCCATCTCCATTTAGCCGAAGTTTAGACATGGTTGGAAGCACATTTTGGGTCAATATTGATTTGTAGCTGGCACTGTTTATCATTCCTTCTACGGGAACTAGGGATTCTGTCCCTGAAACGCAGAAACAACCCCAAAACATATTTTTGGGAGGATACTTGGGTGCTTGATTAATGTAGTGCAAACGAAGAGGTTCTCCTTTGCTCCTTCTCACGAACTTGGATCTAAATCCCTGAACTGCAAAATGTGATTCGTCAGGAAATAAAACCTTCTTTGTCCTTCTCAGTCCGTGTTTTATATTTCCGTTCCCATTCTAACCTTGCATTCTTCATGCGAGGCGTAAGAAGCTGCTTCTTGTACGGTCGACGTGCTTTCCGCCCACGTTCTAAAAGCCTGTATCTCACTGTTGAAGGTGCAATGTCAACACCAGCTGCCACCATGGACTTGGGCAGATCAAAACTAGTTAATCGGGGACTCATAACACTCATTCGATGTAAACTTTTGTCGTCACGAGCCGAAGTTGATCTTTTTCTGCCACATTTTTCAATACGGTTGGTTCCAGCCTTTCCTGTTGTTCTAAACCGCTGCCATATTCTAACGACACTTGATTTACTCACTCCACACAATTTTCCCTATTTCTTCTAACATCGTAGAAGTGTTTTCTCTAAGTGAAATCACTTTAGCACGTGTTTCAGGGCTGTTATCTATGACTCTAATTACTCCCACAACAAGCGAGCAACTAACACTGCCAACTTCTAGCCACTTAGAAGAAGAATTTGTGTCCCTGCTACTTACCTGATGCTTACAAACAGCTACTAGTTTGACAATAACTGCCATTTGAACTCTGAGCTGAATTTGTGTGCTTATTCGTCCGCGTACGTGCGATAAAGCAAGAAAAAAAAACATTTCCCAAATAATTGCCACAATATTGTATCTGTTTTTATCCTACTTTAATAGAACATGCTAAACTTTCGCGAATATAAATTATTTTTCGATTGCTAAATCCACTATACACGCATTTATTCCCTTATCATTCGAAATTAATCTGCATTTTCCTCATTTTATCTTTTAATGAATTTTTGTGATTTACATTTTCTTTTGCAGTCGATTAACTGTTCACTTAATGTTTGATCTTCTCCATCCTTTCTTCTGTCGATAAGTATGTTTTTTAAAATGAAATTGTCAGGCTGTGCAATTGCAGCGTCGCCAGAGTTTCAAAAAGCGTTTCAAGCTTACAAAACAATTTAAAGTTACTAAATTTTTGTCTGTCGATGGAGAAACTGTGATTGTAATTCAGATTTCGCAGTGCGGCTTTATGAGTATGAAAGCGATAATTTCTTTTCTTAAGAACGAAGAAGATGATGCACACTGACACTATGTATATAATTTTATGAAAATAAATGAATGATTAACACAGTTAATGCTGTTCAAAAGTGATTGGTGAATGATTAAAAATGTTTGCCTGTTTTTCAACTTTTCGCTTCTGTCGTGTATCTTTACGACACACCCCGTTTTTCTTGTTCTTGTAGGAAACCCATCCATCAAAGCAGCACGTAATTTTAGAGAGCACCATTGGGTTCTTTCCCTTTTTTTATGTATTTTTTTCTGAAAGAGCATGGTCGAAAACACGGGGTAAGTAATTTTTTTTTCTTAATTTTGTCTTTTTTTATCTCTTAAAAAAATCTTAAACGACATTCAGCCGTTGTTTTCATTTTCGTTGCTGACGTCAGAAGAGAGCAAATCGCTAGGGTAAACAGAATAAAGTTTCACGACACTGCCAAATTTCACCAACTGAATATTTTATTTTAACAATTCTCGTTCTGCTAATTAATTGTTCGCGGTGAAGAAAAAATCATTAAAAGGCGATATCATGCCAGAAAGATAACCATGCACTCCGATTAGAGATGACTTTCATCACTTGTGACGTCCCACGATCAAACATTTCGGTTGAAAAGTCATACATTTAAAAAAAAAATAATTAAAAAATAAATGTTGGAAAAATGAAAGTATTTCCTGTGTCTAAGTTATTTTTTATTCACTCATTTATTTATTCATTTTTGCTTATTCTACCAATTTCAGTAACTAAAAGTAGTACTTTTGACTCGTCCTTACCCAACATCTTCTTTACGCAATCATGAAAACCCTAATTGTGCAATCACGTAATCCCCCATAAAGCTAACTGATAATTCCAGAGTATATCCGTCACCAGAGTATATTTTCACAGCCATTTGTATATCAGAGTATATTCGTCACTAGAAGCATTAGGATGTAGTTTTGTGTAATGAATAGTGTTTCAAACAGAGAGTTATGTGGTCGAATACATAAAATGGTGACCCGTACAAGTTCCTTATTCTTACTTTTTCTTCTTTTTTTTCATGCTTTTGAGACTTTATAATTTTAGCATCAGCAAAACACATTATTTTTTAATGAAAAATTGGTTTTATTCGTCTAAGAAACTTTGGTCTACTTCAGAGATAATGTCTTCAAAGGGTTACAAGCAATGATGCATCTTAAAAAGAACAGATTGTTTTTTAATTATTTTTATTTGGTTGCTTATTTCGGGTGCAGTTATTATTTTTTATATTTGTATTTATCACCATTTACATAGTTTGTGTTTTATTTAACGTCATGCTTTCATTATTCTTCTACTTCGTATGCATTAGCGTGAAAATATTTTTGTCACTACAGCGTAATGTATGCAATGAAATTCCTTCTCTTTTTAAGGTTGTTGGACAGTAAACAATACACTGTAAAAAAAAAAATCCGAAACGTTACTTATTATTTTAATGTAACGTTTCAGGATTTAAATGGTTTTCATCCACTTAATAAGAAAATCAAGCATCATTGTCAAAAGGTTTCCTGAACTGCTTCAAGTTGCACGAATGCAGACTTTTAACAGTTGCAAAAAATTATTTTAGCACCCAGTTTGAAGATTAACTGAGCGTATATGTATTAAGTGTATCGGTTTCAGTTCGATTATGGCCCATCCAGACTAATTAAGCTCCCAAAGGGAGCGAGTAAGTCTCTGGGTTCCGCAGCTTTGCCAGAATTCTAAGCGAGAGAGGTGCATGCAATTCTGTCTTAGCTTTGGGCAGGTTCGCAAAACTGCTGTTGAAACTTCCTTAAAAAATCAGGAAGGTGCGAAGCTAAGTAGTCTCTAAAGTCCCAGAGATAAGACTGACTTTAACAGGGGAGATTACTAAATTCTTCAGAAAGATTCCAGAATAATTTTAGGAAGGTCACTGACATTTAGAGGAAAACATTCCTGTTTTTGCAAGGTATGTTACTGGCAGAAATTGGGCACATCAGCTGCCATTATTTTCCAGGAACGTTTCTGAGTGGTTTTTTCGGTGTAACCTTGCATATCCGAAATCATATGGAATCATTAAGTGCTTTATAGCATATCAAGTGCTTTAAGCATACTGTTTATAATAATAACAAGTGTTAATATTAGATGTTTAATGAATACTTTTAATCAGTGCAATTATTTCATTCTAAATCAGGTAAATTTCTATCGATATTTGAAAACTAAAAAAAATTAAGAGTTAGGCACTAAAAAGAAAGACTAATAATTGATTTTACAGTCAACCTTATGATTTTCATGAAAACCTTTTATTTTATGATGCTGAATTTTACTTCACTACCAAAAAAAAAATTTAACGGATTACTTAAGAATTGAAAAACAATAATTTGAAACGCAGGTTGCGTAAAACAATACAGAAAAATTAGATTCTTTTACAGCGTCCAATACTTTAATCTCGGAAATTTTCCCCTGGAGTCATAAAAATCTTTAAAGAAAGAGTTTTTTCCGCTAGAATCAGTTATTATTAGCTAGAAATATACGTTTCATTACGCATGTAAAGATTTGAAATACTTTCTGTGACCGTTCGATTGCTCTTTGATTGTTTTTTTTTTTTTTTTTAATAATTTTGTGCCTGAAGATAAATATTTGTTTATTTTTTTGCCTTTTTGCATCTTTAATTGTGCAATGCGGAGGAAAGCTCAGAAAAATGAGCTTTTTTCGCGGAATGACAACTACCAAATTAAATTTTAATACATATGGTATTTCAAAGCCCTAAAGCTTTTTCCTATATATTATTTCAAAGATGTTGCAATTTTTTGAAACAAACCAGCCGTTGCAAAGCATTAAAAAATGGAATAATATGTTAACCAATAAAACAAAAGTTCTTTGTTAAATTACGTCTGATTGCTTTGTTGTTCGTATTTTAAAAATGAAAATAACACATTATAAATTTAAATTGAAAAAAGACTAAAAGTTTAACCATTCATTGTTTGAAAAATACGTCAATTAACAAATATCCGTAATCATTTGTTTGAATTTTTCCATTCAATTACCATCTAATTAAAATGCTTTTCTTGAACTGAAACGAATGATCAAAATAAAAAAACTGAAAAAAAAAACTTAATTGGGTTTTAAGTTCTACTAGCAAGTATGTATTCAGAGGAAAAAAAATTTAATGAAATAAAAATAAAAATTATAAAAATTTCTGTATATATTAATGGGTAATTTTTAAATACGCAATTCAAAATGAAAGTCAATAATTGCCCAGATTAAATAACCTTTTAACGAAGTTGAGAAATACTAATTTAAAACACAGAATTGGAAAACAAATTTTGTAATCTTTACAAAATATTTTTCAAATACTGTCGTTATACTAACAGCGTCTTATGTTTCATTTTGTATTATTAGCAGGTAATCAAGGCATTTAAAATTTATATTAGCAAATGAGTCTTCGTTTTTTAGTTTTCTTGAAAACTTTAGTTCAAAATGGCTTAAGTTGGGATAAAATTTTAAAACGGGTGCGAGAATTTCGCTTTACATACCGTGTGAATTGGCGGGGTGAAACTTAAAATTTCTGACTAACGCAAAAGTCTGCGCTTGCTAAGGGGTTAATAAGAAGGAATGCCGATTGTCAGGCATAAGCTTCCATGCATTTGACCATACTTTTACTTCTAAGCAAACTGCCATGACACGGTCTATTTGTCAAAGTATTTTTATTTGAAGATTACACCAGCAAAATTTGCAATACACAGCACTACAGCTATTTGCTAGCATTTCTACAGGAAATAATATTAATAACCAAGTTTATCTTCAATCGCGTAATGCTTAAAAAGCTTAAAATTATACCTAGATCCAATATTGATGAGTTAGCTTAATTTGTGATCGATGAAAATTGTCAACAACTGGGTGATTTGCATGTTTTATGAGAACTGTTTTTCTGTCCCAAATGAGGACTTTTTTGTAGTAACAAACAAGGCAAATAGAAATAAACTGCAACCTTAAAATAGAATTAAATAAAACTAAATAAAATGTAACGACATATTTTTCAGCTTTAGATCCAGCTGTCACCATCTATAAAGATAATTTGCTGTACGTTGTTGCTAACTCTTTGCGACAATCATGTTGAAGGTCTATTTTTTCTTTACTGAAAGTCTGGTCACTAAAAAGTATGTTTATATATTTTTTTTTATTCTAAATTAAGTCAAGTTTGAAAGGTTGAAATTTAACACGTATTTTTTTTTGGCACATCTTGATGTTGAAACAAAATTTTGTGGTTTTAAAATGTGTTTGCCTCCATTAGTTTTAATAGAAACTCAATCAGCCACAAAATCTGCCCTTCTGGGAGAGTGACTTTGGGATAATTACTTTAATTTATGTTTGGATCGCTCATTAGTATTTAATCTGTACTCATGCTTTGCTACGTAACTAAAGACTATAGCTTTATGTAGTTGCAAATATATGTATGAGATTTAATCATTTTAGTCTGATTTATATATTACAAAAAAAGTCAAAAAGTTACAGAAAGTACGGTGAATAAATAGTTTCAACATGAAATCCTAACACAAGGATTTCACCTGATTCAGTTTACACTACTTCATGAGTTTGTGTGTGTGTGTGTGTATGTGTTTGTATGTGTGCGTGCGTGTGTGTGGGTTGTGCGTGTGTGTGTGTGTGTATGCGTTTGTATGTGTGCGTGCGTGTGTGTGGGTTGTGCGTGTGTGTGTGTATGTATATGTGTGTGTATGTATATGTGTGTGTATGTATATGTGTGTGTGTATATGTGTGTGTATGTATATATGTGTGTGTGCATGTATATATGTGTGTGTATGTGTATGTGTGTGTATGTATATGTGTGTGTGTATATGTGTGTGTATGTATATATGTGTGTGTGCATGTATATATGTGTGTGTATGTGTATGTGTGTGTATGTATATGTGTGTGTGTATATGTGTGTGTATGTATATATGTGTGTGTGCATGTATATATGTGTGTGTATGTGTATGTGTGTGTGTGTGTTCGTGTGTGCGAGTGTCTGTAAAACACACAAGGTTTCCATTTTTCTATAGAAATACTCTACTAAGTATGTCAGTTTATGACACTTTTTTAAAAATCTTATAGTACGATTAAAAGTTTTTAAACAAAATTTTAGCTAAGAGGGAGGACCTCGACGGAATTTAAAACGTATTTTATTTATCTCTGTCAAGGTATTTTAGAGCACTGGTTGCAGTTATAAAGTATGAAAGGAATGATACTAAAAAAAATTGCAAAGCTTGAATATAGTCGCATTTTATTTTTAAACATTAGATGAGGAGTCTAATGACAAAGCAATTGTGATACATCTTTTTATCTTTCTTCTACATGCAACAAGTCATCATTCATCCTTTTCCTTAAAAATGCAGTGAATGTGACAAAATGAGATAAATGAACAAAAGCCACAAAAAAATGCCATCCTTTTGTTCTAAAAGATTTTTTTAAAAAATAATTGGTCATTATGGAGAAGGTTGGAGAAATTCTGTGGTCATTTTCAAAGCACCATTGCTGATCAAATGGATGGAAAAATCAAAAGATGAATTCCTCTTCTTTGATAACCAATGAAAGGATTTTTTCAGCGCAAAACTGATAAAGTTCTTTTTTGAAAATGCATTCTTTATGCTTTAGACATCTTATTAATAAGAATGGAAAGTTTTTATTGTCCGGTGTGATAGAATTGGAAGGGGCATTATTAAGATCATAACTGATACTGCGAGCAGCAACAAAAGAAATCTACTTCACCGAAATTAATTCTTTGAATTATTTTGCTATTGTTTCAAACTGTATTGTGAAAGCAGTTAAAAGGAAAATACGTTTTGTGAAGAGAATTTTTAAAATGTTCCCGCATTAAAGGATTATAAAATAAAATGCAAAAGGGAAGCTTTCTCTTTTTTTTTTACATGAAAATAGAAAGCTCTTGATTGTCGTGATTGTAGTTCAACGATGTCGACAGCAGTATTTGATACGTGTAGTAGAAATTTTATAAGGGCTTAATGCGTATCACAATCGCACAAATTTCTGACACAGCTTTCATTTTTATGTCGAAATTTATAGGTAACAAATCTCCATCTTGTGACATAAAGAAAACTTAAAACTCTGTCAAGAACTTAAAAATGGATTTTTAAAAATTAACAACCCTTCTTCCAAATTAAGCAAATGCAAATTATCTTTCAAACTTTGACACAAGAAAATACTTTGCCTACAACTGCGTCGCAAGCAAAAAGATAACTTTTGGTCGATATATTTTTGCCATAAAGCCATATAAGGAAATGAGGTAGCAAAAAATTTGCCAAACGTCGATCCATCAACACATTCAAGTTTTAAGATAACTGTTTTTTTATGTACAACCATTATTTTCATTGTAATGCATCATTCGTCTCTTGCACCGGATATTTGAGCTTCAAAAAGAAATTTAAGTTTATCACTGTTGAAAATTCAGGAATATTTTCCGGTAATTGATACTGTAAAATGGCAGACTTACAGTATTGCTGATTTTTACGGTAATTTATACCGGAGAAATAAGCGATCCAACCTCCAATTGGTTGCTGTGGCCTACCGAGGAAACCGTATAATTTTACAGTAACATTTGATTTTTACGGTAATAGTTACTGGCAACATGGATGCCAGTAACAATTACCGTAAATTTTCTGGAAAAATTTTAACAGTGTAGAACAAAGTTAGAAAATAAAAATTAACATTTTTCAAGACACATTTCTCAGTTTTCATAAAGTTACACTCCGTCTTGAGAGAATGTCTGAAAAATGAATGGATATTTATATATTTTTACTCCCTTCTATATAAGAAAATTAAACTTATATGCAGGTTTGAGTTATTCTTCGATGAATTAACCGCGCTACGCACCTTAAACGAGTTACATATAGCTCCATGTGTACATGCCTAGAACTAACTAATTTTTTACCTCAATAATTTCCCACAGTTTAAGTATTTATCGTTGACTTGTGCTCATTGAAATTTTTCTGTCACGTTATTTCTAATTCCACACACTTGGACTCAGAAATTTACAGAAAAAGTAACAATAGCAAGTACAGATAATTTCCGTCCGAAATTTAATTATGTATGTCATCATAGCTAGAGAAAAATGTCAAAACATTTTTTTAAATTTAAAGTGCCCTTTAGAACAATATCAACACGATCACTCTTTGACATTTAATTAGTATACACTGAAAAAAAAACGAAATGTCTCTGGAAAATATTGGGAAGCTAATGTACCTAATATCTACAATTAACATACCTTACAAGGAACATGCGTTTCAAATTATTGTTTTTCAACTCCGTTAAAGTAATCCGTCCTAAGTAATCCGTTAATTTATTTTTTTTTTTTTTTTTGGTAGTGAAGTAAAATTCAGCATCATAAAATAAAAGGTTTTCATGAAAATCATAAGGTTGACTGTAAAATCAATTATCAGTCTTTCTTTGAAGTGCCTAACTCTTAATTTTTATATTTTTCAAATATCGATAGAAATTGAACCTAATTTAGAATGAAATAATTGCACTAATTAAAAATATAAATTAAACATCTGATATTAACACTTGTTATTATTATAAACAACATGCTTAAAGCACTTTAAAATGATTCCATATGACTTCGGATATGCAAGGTTACACTGTAAAAACGATTCAGAAACGTTCCTGGAAAATAATGGGCAGCTGATGAGCCCAATTCTGCCAGTAACATACCTTGCAAAAACAGGAAAGTTTCCCGATAAATGTCAGTAATCGTCCTGAAATTAACGTGGAATATTTCTTAAAAATTAAAAAATCTTCCCAATCAAAACCAGCCATACTTGTGGAAACCTTCAGTGGAAACATATGTGTTTGTAGTAATAATTTGACTCCTTCCTGATTTAATAGAAAAGCTCCTAAAGCAAATACGTTCAATGCTAAGACAGAATTCCAAGCCAATCTGGAATAACCTATTTTCTTGTCATTCTTGCAAACTTACAATATCCACAGACTTAGCCCTTGTTTGGGGATCAGTCAATCTGGAAGGGCCGTAACTGAGCTGAAGGCTGATTACCTAATAAAGGGACTATGCATATTCTTTAGCAGCTGCTAAAAATGTTTTTCACAACATCGTAAAATAGGCATTAATGAATCTTGTGGCGGTTCAAGAAGTCTTTTCGTTTAAATATTTTTCACAGGAAAATATTACCCAAAAATGGTCAGTGACGTTTCGTTGTTTTTTTTTTTTTTTACAGCGTACTTTGTTTATATCTTTAAACTCTTTATGTGCACAATTCAAATGAAATTAACTAATTCCTCTTGTAAAGTAAATATGATGTGTGATTCTAAAATGAGCAATGGGATTGTTTCCTTCGGTCAAAAGTAGTACTTTTTGTCACTGAAATTGATAGAATAAGCAAAAAAATAACATGGACCCAGAAAATACTTTCATTTTCCCAACAGTTATTTTTTAAATTTTTTTTTTTTTAATGTCCGATTTTTCAAACAAGGCGTGGTCTTTATGACGTCACAAATGATGCACTTAGGTGCATCGTTCTACCGCGTTTCCACGTTATGACAATCAAGAAACGAATTAAAATTGCGCTCTGTGCTTGCTATCAACCATATCGTTGCCAATACACGTAAGTAAAGATGCGAGTTAAATATTTTGCTCTGTGAATGGCAATACTGAATGACATTTCATCATTTGTGATGTCATAAGCAGAAGCGTAAACAATGAAAGCGCACCGATCTAAGTAATTTTTTAAAAATATTAAACTTAAACAAATTATTTAAAAAATGGTCAGATCCTGTTTTTAAGCATGCTTTTTCAGAAAAAAATACTTTTGACATTTTGGAAACGACCCCATTATTTTTTTTTAATAGTTAGGACACTCGTTAAGGGTAACTTTGATCCGCGATTTTTCGTTTTTTGAATATCACAAAATCACCATAGTTAAACCATAAACAAACTGAAAATTAATCTATATAATATTTTTAGTTTTAATTAAAGTCATTAGCGAAGACTTTTGGATTTATCTCATTTTCCTCATCTTTGCTAATAATAAAACTGAAAGTATATCTGTCCGGATCTCTCTCTGTCTGTCAGGATCTCTCTTTGTCCGGATCTCTCTCTGTCTGTCAGGATGTCTCTTTGTCTGGATCTCTCTCTGTCTGTCAGGATCTCTCTTTGTCCGGATCTCTCTGTCTGACAGGATCTCTCTTTGTCCGGATCTCTGTCTGTCAGGATCTCTGTGACGCGCATAGCGCCTAGACCGTTCGGCCGATTTTCATGAAATTTGGCACAAAGCTAGTTTGTAGAATGGGGGTGTGCACCTCGAAGGGATTTTCCAAAAAATCGATGTGTTTCGTTTTCTATTCCAATTTTAAAAACAAAATTATCATAAGACGGAGGAGTAAATAACGAAACGTGGCGTTATCATAACGTGGAACCGTAACATGGGCACAAGCCAAATGCCGCGAGATACGAAATTATCATAACGTGGAACCGTAACATGGTTACAAGCCAATTGGCGAGAAAATTCATCATACATTATTTGTAACTATACAGGCAAACCAAAATAACTTTTTATTTTTCTATTACGGGCAAAGCCGTGTGGGTACCACTAGTACCTAATATAATTGTTGTGAAAATATTATTTCTACCGTATATGGTTTTCTTTGGACTCGAAAAGGTACCAAGTGTTTCTCGGCAGTGAAACGGTTGAGAACCACTGGTTGAACTAAACAAACTGTGGCGCAGCTTCTATTTATACTCTCGTGAAGAGTTTTGCAATAGTCTAGTAATTTCCTCACGCTTAAAAATCGTCAAAACTAGACAACTGACAATTGCTCTTCAAATTTTGCAAAGAATGGGAATTCAATGTTGAATTGGTGCAAAGCAGGAAAAACTACTTACAGCTAAAACTTTTAAAAAATAGTTAATTTTGAATAAAAAATCAGTGGATTAAACACACAATTATCCATGATTACAAGAGACTAAGCAGATAAAAGCAGAAAAATCGGATCTTTATGCACATTTGTAGTTCTGCTAATTTAATAAAAAATAAATTTTGAACCAATCACGATACGTTTTTCGTTCAATAAAACAAAGTTATATAATCCATACAAGAATTCCTACAAAAAAACTTTGATTCAAAATCTGGAATAACTATTAGTAAAGCTTTATTCCGTATGCAAGCCCAAAAACTTGCACTTCAAACTGAATTGATCTTTCAGCGGATAGAACTAGGAAGCCGTATTGAAATGAATGTTGAAATGAAATCTAAAATCGATTTTTGGAAACAATTCGAAACCACTGATATTGTGTTTTACCTTTCCTTTCCTTCTTTTATAAATTCAGCTATCGTCAGAATTGATGTTTCCACCAAAGCTTTCCATGCGCATTTTCGCATTTCAATGTCATATGTTTATCTTTCTGAAAGTTTTCTCTCATTTTAAATGGAAAAGGTTGTGGTGTTCGATTTTATGACACACATTTGAATATTATTTTAAGACTGGAGCCCTTGAAAAGAATGGCTACTGCTCAAAGATTGCATTTTATTCATTGGATGAAACTGTACTTTTTAAAATTTGATAAAGGTCATGCATTGATATAATATCTCTGTAACGACAAAAACTAATTTCATTGCATTTTTTTTTAAACTTTTGATTTAGTTAATATAGCTCACAGTTTCCGAGAGTATGAACAATTCACTTTGTTTACTTTTAATACTGATTTTAAGTAAAGAAAAACTTACCTACTATGTTGCCGTGAAGTGAATATTAATTTTATTAAGAATAATGCTTGACCCAACAAAAGTTTTCATTATACGTAAGCATGAATCTTTAAGATTGTATCGAGACCACAATATATTAGAACCGTAATTTATGGCGTTGAAATGTTTTGCTTGTTTTTAGCTCTTCATGATCCAAATTCTTGTATATCCCCGAATAGAGTTTAGATGATTTTCTTTGCACTTCTTCACGCATGATAATCATTTCATATTGTATTTAGAAAGTGATACTCAATTGTTTTTAATCTAAACTTTTGACATTAAAATGTCCCAAATTATTCAAACTCGCTTTTATATGGAAATTGTTTGAAATTTCTGTAAGGTCATAAAGTGTGGAAAGCTTGTAATATCTTTTTTTTTTTCAATAGCTACAAAGGGTTAACTTTGTTTAAAAATGCTTTTAGCTAAAATTCCCATTTAAGTTTAAAACAAAATTAAGGCAAATATTAGGAGCAAACAGTTTTTTAGCACATGAGCGTATACTTAACGGAATGACAAATAAACGGAATTAAAAAATAAAAATTCAAGAGAGTACGATGCACCAAAAAGTTTTTTTTTTCCTTTGCATGGTATTGTTAACACACAGACTCATAAATTCAACATTGTGACTTTAAATGTTGATTTCTAACTAGAAAAACATCGATTTTAGATTTTTTTTTAAATTATGTACTTTTAATTTAATTAACATTATATTTTAGTGAAACATGGTCTCAGAATATAAGAAAGATGCTGCAGAAAGTACGTAATGAAGGTCAAATTCCGAAGGAGACTGACAACAGAGTAGTAACAGAAGAAATATGTGGTAATTGCAAAAAATGAAGAATATTTTGTGAAGAAGTTTTGTGTTTGCTGGAAAACTATGTTTGCTTTTACTGATCTGTTTCTATTACTATCAAAATTATTTATAAAATGGTTATCACAAAAACATAGTCTCTCACTTTTATTTAAAAAAAAAATTTAAAAAGACAAAATAGCACTATTTTTCAGCATTAAGTGCGATGACTCTTTTTTTCCTCTTAAATTCATTGTTTAGTGCCTTGCTGTAAAAAATTTAAAACATTTTTGTCATAATTTTTGGCAAACATGCGTCAATAAGTCATGTTATTGTTCACAATAAAATGACTTATTGACGCATAATCACCCTGTATGAAATTATATTACAGTATAGCCCTTTGGTACTCAAAACAAGCAGCAACATTTTTATTAAACATTTTTCTAAACAAAAAATTAAACATTTAATTGGTATACTTTTCAATGTACAGACGAAGTGAGAAACATGTGATATAAGTGCAAACGACTATGCGTCTGATTTCTCTTCCAGATTTAGAATGTTTAAAAATTCATAAAATTAAATGCTATAACCATAAAGTTATAAATAAATGTAATAATGAAGTGATTGCAATTTCCAAAACCCACAGTTCATCAAATTAATCATTGCTGGGAAATGAATATGGAATACTCATTTGTACACAAAAGTTAAAGATCTTCCAAAAGCATTTTTACCCTCTACCACTTAATCCCCAAAAATATCAACAAAACTAACGAGCTCAGAAATATATAATGCCTTAATCTCACACTCTTATTTCCTATTATCTGATTATGAAATACGCTATTATGACAAAAGTACAGTTACCCAACTTTCCTCGTAAAAGCAGTATTTCTTCTTCTGCAACCTGCAACTTAATATCAGGCGTAGTTCCTGATTGTGTCACATAACAAAATGCAATCAAGTGTAAGCGAAGGCAATGAGACAGAATTTATGAGTGGCATAGAAGTTCCTGTCCACTATTAAGACATGCATCTTTCTTTGCGTTTCTGTCCGACAATTTTGATTTACTTATATTTTTTTTTACTCTGCCAGTAAAAGGGATGCATTGTCAGCCTTTCTTAAATGTGTTCCGCGGAACCCCGGGGTTCCATGGAGATCTCTAAGGGTTTCCACAAACTTGGCATTTATTCATTTTTTCTCAAAACGTTCAAATTAGTAACTTAAAAAACTAAATACCATTCATATCATTAAACTTAAAACTTTAAACAAAATATTATTTTTCAACAAAAAAGTACTTTATAAATTATTTTTAGAGTGTTGCATGCTAACCATTGAGGAAAAAATCCGAGTTCCACGAAAAAGGTCTGCATTCAAAGGGGTTTCACTTTTTTAACAAATTATGAAACACTGGTCTAGAAGGTAAAGGAAAATCCATGACAAATGAGACAGCACGGAAAAAACAAATTCATTTCATTTCTTGAAACAGTTTTCGTTTGAATTTGAAATTTGAAATTATAACTCGATTGGTTAAGTGTTATTTGAACTTAGATTTCAAGAAGGGAATTTTAAATGAAAAGCATTAAAAACGTCCTCTTTTTTTTCTGAAGTTCACAGAGATGGTTTTAAGAAATAAGTTCACCTCCAGCTGATTAAATTAAGGCTTTATTAATGCATGATGTAGTAAGTTATTTGTTTATTTTGAAAATTGGGTTTGTATCTCGCGGAAAAACATTGCGTGACTGGAAGAATAATGAATTTACCATACATATACATAAACAGAATACATTTTTCCAAAAATGTTTTTTGAATCGTAAATCTAATAATGTTTGAATAATGCATTTTTTTTATTTTTTTGGAATTATTTAAAACATCTCAGGGAAGTAGTTTTACTTGTCATTGAAATCAAATTGCATTAAAATTTATATAAAAATGCGGAGCATTATTTTGTTTGTTTATATTGTAAAAAAAAAAGTATTTTAAGTTTTGATTTTTAAAAATGCATCCTCCACTAGTTTACTTTTAAAATAGAATTTAAACCCTTTTGTACTTTTAAGTTGTTAATTTAATTTTTCTTATTTTATTTCATATATTTCTTTTCTTAATTTGCGTCATGTCAGTGCCCATGTAACAAGTTTATGCGCAAGTTATAGATTCCGTGAAGGTCTATTTTATTTAGCAAATAATCTCGGATAAGTTAATGCTCCTAATGCAATATCGCATCATGAGAGCTCAATTGTCTTCATCTGGGGCATATTGGACGTCAAAATTACATGCGCCATTGTCATCCGCTCCTTAGTACTATCACTAGATTAAAGTTGGGTAAAACCTAACTTGTCATAGCCGTAATGTCATGATTAGGACCTGCGTAGTCATCACAATGCTGCCAGATTTGAATTGCCCCAATTACAGATGCCATATCGGAAGGTAGTACAAAGTCATTGTAGCCATACGCAATCCCATTGAAAGAAAAACAAACTTGTCAAATTTTAAGATTTATTCAAAATGTCCTTGTTGCGTTGCATGCTGATGTTAAACCCTTATCCTAACTGAAAAGGAATGAAAATTTGGGATTCATAAGAAATATATTCATCCAATATGATAATTAATATGCGAACATGTTTATAATCTCCCTCTTTTTTTAATGATATTTAAACTCATTCATGCATGTACACTTTTGTTCATTTTTAAGTCATTCCACATACATATCAGAATAAATACCCCCTCCTCCCCCCCCCCGAAAAAAAAACAATGCTTTGCCAAAGGTTTGTTTGAAGAGAATGGACGAAAGTGAAAATATTTTTTGCAAAACAGAACTTCCGTCCTACGGTAGCTAATTATATTTAATTACCAAAACTGCTATTATCAATATTTTATTATTATTATTATTATTATTATTATTTCATTATTATTATTATTATTATTATTATTATTTCATTATTATTATTATTGTCATTATAATAATTATTATTTTTATAAAAAAAATACTAATGCTATTATTTATAGTTATCATTACGATTATTTTTTTCCTTTTCAATATTATTCCTATCAACATCATCTTTATTGTTTCCATCATTGTTATTTTCTTCCTCACTATCATTAGGGTACAATTGGGAGAGACGCCGTATGAGGAGAGAAGTTATATCTTCAGAAAATCAGTGTTTAAGAAAGAGATGGCTATATTTCTCACTGTTTTTATTTACGCATAGACGCTTCCGTCTTATCGCCAACTTTGATTGATTCCACTTATAAAAAACTTTCAAATAAATCCCAAACTAATGTTCTTAACCGAACCTTCATCAGAAAGAATTTGGTTGTTTTGCCATTCTTTCCATCTGTAAGCTATCAGGTTGCTAAGATTCTAAAACGTTTCCAATTCCAGGTGGTGTTCTCTCCTATTAATAAACTTTCTTTCTCTTCTCTTAAAGAAGAGACTCTCTCTTCACCCTCTTAATTGTTGTGGAATTTATAGAATTAATTGTAGTTGTAAACTTGCCTATATTGGACAGACTCGGCGTGCTTTAAAAATTCGCTTGAAAGAGCATCAAAATTATGTGAAAAAACAACAATTAAATAAGTCTAGTATTGCTCAACATTGTTGGGATTCAAATCACTCTTTTGATTTTAACTCTTATCAGATTATCCAAAAATGCCCCAATTCATCAGATCTTGACTTTTGGGAATCCTTTCATGGTTTGAGGAACAGTTCTAACTTAGTTAACGATCTTAGTGCAGTTCCATATTTTTCCAACATTTGACTCCCATATCTTTAATACTGTCCTCCCCCCCCCCTTTTTTTATCTACCTTCCTTTGTTTATTTTTACCTTTTTGTCTTGATTGACACCCCCCCCCCCCTAATTTTTTTTCTATTTATCTTTATTTTTCCTTTTTTCGAATATTTTTTGGTTTCTGTTTATTTTATTTCATGGTTTTCCATTCAGCTTTTCCTTTCTTGCGGTTCACGGTTACTGACAATTTCTTTTCTTTTTGTTTAAGTTTCGGCTTAATCTTTGTCCAATTGAATTCTTTCTTTCTGCGTTCGTACCTAAGAGAAAGCTCTTGGTCTTTGCTTGCATTCCTATTGGTTCCTGATCGGTTTATAACTTTGTCATTGGTGATTGGCTAATCCGCTGTTTTTATCTTTTAAGCTGCATGCTTATCTGCTCTTGGCTTTTGTCGGATGTCTTTTCATCCATAAGCTCATTATTTTTTGCATTGAAAAAGGCGTTTCCTGTAACGCCAAAACACGTGTCTGCTGTAATTTGCAAATTTGTGCTTCTTCTAACGTCGTTTTGTCTTACTTTACTGTTCAGCACAAAGGTATTTATTTATCTTATCTGTCAGTTCCTGTCCGACTGCGTTTGAGTGTAACGTGTTTATAACGAAAAGATGATTTTCGCACGAGCATTTTTCGACTAGAATTTTAAGTCATAACGGCTTCAATAAGTGTTAAATGTAAAGGGTAAGAACTGGGGGGGGGGGTAATGTTTGATTTAGCTTGTTATTAACATATTTCAGCTACATTTTTCAATATAGTATGTTAATACTTACGTACCTTATACCTATGTGGCATCTCTCCCGCATAATGAGGAGAGATGGTATACTTTTCAAACATGCGAATGAAGGGATGTCTTGTTTATTGTTTTTTTTTTTTTAATAAAGCATACGGTAATTAGTGGGCAGTGGAGTGAAGAGAACTTAGTTCTGGCTATTGAAAAGTTTTAAAAAAAAGAGAAATATCAAAAAATGAAGTTTGAAACCTCATGGAATGCCGTGGGAAGTACTAAATCAGGTTTCAAAGCTTGTGAAATACTCCCACTCAATCCTAATCCAGATTATTTCTTTGCTGTATCTGACTTAATTAACGTAGCTACTCCTGACATTCCTCTTGAAAGTGCTGCCACTCTAGCTCTGTGTCCACAAAAAACATCTACTTTCGGATAAAAATCCACTAGTAAAGAAACTCCTACAAAGATTCTTAAGAAGTCTTATCCAATCCAAAAACTACCTAACTCGACAGTGAAGCGAAAACAAGTGGCTTGTGTGCACAGAATATAGGAAAAATTATTATTTAACAAAAAAAAAAGAAGCTGCCTGGATTAAATGTTCCTTATGCCAAAAATAGCTGCACGAGTCATGTACAATGTACCAAAATTTTGTAGTAGGGAAATCATCCGCATAAAGATCAAAAACAAGAAATAATAACATATATGGCATCTCTCCCACACTATATAGCGTCTCTCTCACACGTTGTGGGAGAGAGATGGCCTGCTGTCAACTTACAATTTTTATTTTTTATTTATTTTTTATTCAAGCTTAAAGCTCGTTAATGGTAATTTTAATACATAAAAATGGTGTAACTTTAAAATAAACATAAAGAGTTGATTTGTGGCGCATTTTGATTTTTTTATCTAATCTCTACAAAAAATCATGGCGTCTCTCCCACTTATACCTTATCGTTATTTTTTTGTTATAACTGTTGTTATTTCTGTTAGGGATTCCCTTTATGATTTGTATTAATATTACTACTTCAGCAATGCAAAAATTAACGGAAAAGATACATTAGAGATAAGTTTTCATGTTCATTATTTCTGTTGCAAAGAAATAAAACCTACGATGAAATTCAAGTTTAAAATAGTTGTTATTCACAATTAGTAATATTTCTATAATTCGCATTAAAATTTCGAAATCTTTGAGCCCCGTACTTCAGTGCAATGAACATTATAAATTTTTAAATATATTTCCATGATGTTTTCTTATTTTCCCATACACATGGGATTTAATTGCAATTACAAAAGTCATGCGTGTCATCTTCGGTTAGCAGTGTTTGCTCTTTTTGTAGGTAATTAAATAAATACTAAATATGATTATCCTTTACGGATCAGAAGTTCACTTCTACTAGCATGAATCTATTGAGAGCGACGTGAAGGAAAGATGAAATAAATATTACTCACAACGGTTGCAAACTGCGCAGATTAGGAAATTTAATTAGATTTTCTTACGCTTCACTGCTTAAGTAGCATCATACTTAACCTGCAGCGATGTTTTGTTACATTGGGGCTGTAGTTTTTTTTTTTTTTTTTTTTGAACAAATGAGTAGTAAATTTTTCAAATAACTTTTCATGCCAAAAACTATCAACAAGAAGAAAAAAGCATATGTTTGAACTTTCAAAGCCCTCACAGGAGGAAAAGAAGTAAAAAAGACGCATCAATAAAACCTTTTTTTTTTTTCTTCAAATAGGAAACAATAAGTTTTGTCATTTAATGTTTTACTCTCTAATTGCTTCCGTGTAAACAAATTAACAATTAATTTTAAAGTATCAAGAAGTTTTATGAATTACCTGAAACCAATAAAAAAATATTTCTTGCATAAGTGCATTCGTTTATGACACTAAAAAAAATCGTTCCTGAAAATCCCGCTAACAGAGGAAAACAAACGAAGAAACAAGTCACACTTCTGCTGTTATTCAAAAAAAAAAAAAAAGCTTAAAATCCCTGATTTTGAATTTCTAAAGCCTTTGCACGAATGCTTCGTACGGGTCAGCTAGTTACAATTACTTTGAAATTAGAATTTTCTAAAAGCATCTTTCTTTAGACCAGTTTTCGCCCAATTTTTGTTCAATGCTTCATCATATATCAAAGTTAGAATCTCATCAAAAAAAAAAGTCCCTTCGGTTTCATTCCAAGTTTGAACTTAATACCAAAAGTCACAAAATTTGATACTTATTTGATTTGCAATCATAAATTAAATTATATTTAATTAAAGAAATATAATAATCTGGCATTTATTCTTTGTGATTATTTAACTGTTTCTTTAATATGTATGTCTTTCAGATGCAAAAAAAAGGGGTTTTGTAAAATTGAACTTTGAGCGTCTGCTACTCTGACACAGCTTCAATTCTCTAATTAAACTGCATAATTAAGAGTAACAAATCAAGCTTCTTTAAAGGAAAAAAAAAGATTTAATAAATTATTTGTTACCACTTTAATTTTTAAAAGTACGCGATCGTATTTTTTGTCAAGGATAACTTCTACTGCTCCCTTAATTTATAACTCTTGTTGTGAATGATCAAGAAGAAAACCTTAATTAATTAAAAATATTTGTTTTTCTGCCACAGAAAACTGTTTTGTGTCTTAAAATTCCTTATGGTTCTTTACACCTAACACGTGAGTTTGATTTTTTTTTTATCAAAGTACTTTAATTAAAATTTTAATCGCAATAATTACTTGAATTTACTTGATTGGTGGAACTTGCGATTTTAGGGGGGAAAAAGCGGTTTTTGTTTATCAAAAACTCCGCTAGGAAAAAAATAATCCAAATAAAAGGCTGATGCTTCAGAATAAATAAGAGTAGTCTTCGAAATGTTTATTCATTCGTTGTTGAGATGGATAAATAATTCAAATAAACTAGAGATTTTTTCCTCCTTTCTTTCTCTTAATGTAGATTAAAATTTTTACATAAACTTACGAACAAGTTACAATGATTTTTACGAGGAAGTTTTTCAGATTGTTTTCTCCCCACCTTTCTTCAGTACTCGTATCCTCCCATACTCGTATTGCTATTCATACATACATTTAAAAAGTTCACGCAATGCTTGGCTTTGTGATTAAATGATCATTAAAAATATTGTTAAAATGTTTCTTTTATATTTATTTATCTTTTTCCTAAATTTTTAGTAATGTTATCGGTCATCAATTCAAAAGCAGTAATTTTTTGAAGTAAACTTTAATACGTGTAGTTCCAAGTAGATGTGTGTCAAGTAGCATAAAGAATGTTACATAAATGAAAATTAGAGTTACAGCTAAAATTTAATGCATTGGTATTGATTATTGATTAATAGTTTATACTTTAATTTTTAAAAAAAAGTAAAAAGTATTCTCACCGTGATAGCAAAAGTTTAAAAATAAATAAAACATCCATCTTACAGCATCTAGCCTCCAGCCCCAGACATTAACTTGAATGTTGAAGGCTTGAATTCAAATTAAGTTTTTCGCATTCGCGAGTTGTGATAGGATCCTACTCACTCGGTTTTTTGTTTCTACAAACGGTTCCCAACGCAATCAATATTGCGGAAAACCTTATTTGAATTCTAGATGCCAACACTCAAATAAATGCCTTGGACTTGATACTATAGATGCTTTGTACTGGATGCTGGATGTTGTGTGCCGGTTGCTATTTTTATCGAAAGAGCGTTGTGTAAAGGCGAGAGGGTCGGGCATAAACAAAGTCTATTATGGTGTACATGGACCAGTAGCAGGAGGTGTCAGCCCCCGCCACCGCCCAGGAGGAGCGGCGATCGAAGGCCGATGGAGTTCAAAAAGGATAGGAGTTCAACTACAGTCAAGTGGAAAAAATAAACAATTTTATAATGACTCAAAAAATGAAAGTTTCCCTGTAAGATGAAAGGCACAAGTGACTAGTTTCCACTAGCATGCTATAGATGTTAACTAAAATTGATATTTTTTAAATTTTTTAGTATTTGAATCATAGGTCAAATTCTATTTGCCCCGTTGTACCCCGTTTCGTACTGCGCCCCCTCTCTGCATTTCAAAAGCTGAAAAAAGTACATATTTGCTCCGACGAGGATGGGATTCAAACCCACGCGGGCAGAGCCCAATGGATTAGCAGTCCATCGCCTTAACCACTCGGCCACCTCGTTCTGTAGTAAAGACAATTTTTATTAGTGAATCTCTGAAGTATGTGTATTCAGTTTCCCGTGTAGAAATAATGTGTTATTTTATAGCTTGCGAGAAAGGAAGTAAAAATGATTTCATTATTTCCCTTACAGTTTCGTTTTGTTCCCAGTGTTAAGCACTTCACCCGGAGGTAAACTGAAAAATAACAATTGTTGAATCTTACTGGATCTTGATTCAAACACTTTTTTAACCTCTTATTCTTACTTTGCTACAGTGAAAAAAATAATACGAAGAAATACTTCACTTATACATTTGCGTCCCACGACCAAAAAATTGAAACCCCTCTGCGTCTTTTTTTTTTTTGGATAATACAATTTTGTTTCTGAGGGCATATCATTTGTTTTTATGTGCTACGTACATTCTTTGTCCCAGATATGCTGTCTGAGACAGCAGAACGCAAAAGCTTAAACCATTTCATTAGAATTTTTTAAAAATACTGATCACATGGAATAATACCAATAAACCGGACAACCTCTTAAAGCGAAATAAAGAAGTAAGTCCTCACACATTGTGCTGTTTTCATTAAGTTAAGGAAACTTTTACACCTAATAAAAATGAAATAAAAGATTCTGCTGGATCGTCTATGCATGAAAAACTAAATTATGAAAAATATTGATGAAATGCCAAACTATCATCTTACAACGGATTTCGGTTTTCTCTGTCGATAATGATTGTGAATTCGCCGTAGAAATGATATAAACCTAATAAAAATGAAATAAAAGATTTCGCTGAGTCGTGTATGCACGAAAAACCAATTTCCAAACAATAAGATGAAATACCAAACTATCATCTTATGCAACGGATTTCGGTTTGCTCTGTCAATAATGATTATGAGTTTGCAGTAGAAATGCTGTTAAGCTAATGAAAATGAAAAAAAAAATTGTATCTTGGGTTATCATTTATGAAAAACTAATTTCCGAACAATAAGATGAAATGCAAAATTATCATCTTACAACGGATTTCAGTTTTCTCTGTCAATATTGATTGTGAATTTGCAGTAGAAATGCTATAAACCTAATAAAAATGAAATAATAAATTTTGCTGGGTCTTGTATGTAGGAGAAACCAATATCCAAACAATAAGATGAAATGCCAAACTATCATCTTACAGAGTTTTCGGTTTTCTCTGTCGATAATGATTATGAATTTGCAGGAGAAATGCTATAAAAAATAATTTTCAAACGTGTTCAATTTGGAATTTTTATTATTCCGTTTTATATCATCAAATTTAGTTGATAAATAACTTCTCTTAATATTTGTTACAAAAGTCTTAGTAATGATTAATAATTGTTGATACATAGATTATAGAACGTATAATATTCACTTTATTATTCAACCTATGTTTTAAAAGCACTTGCTCTATCTGCCAGTCTGTTGTGGAATCTTCAACTCAGCTTTCACTGCAACCAGGCGTCTTAACTATTTGATACTTACACACGTATAAAGAAATTATTAGAATAGGTATAGTTTACTGATTGTAATTTTAAATTCTAATTTAATATTTTTTACTTCAAGTTTTTAATAAAAATAGACGACTCGACCCTTTTTCAGCAACTCTTTGAATATTCATCTGCCAAGAAATCAATTAAATCGTTCAATTTAACTATTTTCCAATTATATTTAACATAATATTCAACGCCAAAACCTTTCCATGTTACTCAACTCAATGATTACATTCAATTTCATAGGAATTAGCGCAAAAAATCTTGGTTTAGTTCTTAAAAATTGTAGTATAGGTATGACAAAGTTGTTTTTCAAGGGAATATCAACTGCAATGACAACGATTTAATAAAAAGTTAGAAAAAAAAACTTTTAAATCACGTTGAAAATATCCTCAATTAATGAGTCATAAATTAAGTTTCTGTGCAAGATCGAACGCCTATTAATTGCTTATATAGCTTAGAAATACTTTTAAAATAACGTTTTTAAAATAAAATAAAACTATCATGAAGAATCAATCAAACTGATCTTACTAAAGTCAAAGTTGAAAAACTAACGCATATTACAATCTCTACGTACAATGTTAATTGTTTTCCTCTTCCAGTTGATTCCTGAAATACTGAAAGAAGAATCTTTTTGCTTACTAGCTGATTTAAAAATTGCAAACACTTTTTTCATCTATTGTCTTCTTTAAAAAAAAAAATACGTTCTGGAAATTTTTATACAATTTTCTTTTTGCTGGAAAACATCAGTAGCTCGTTCGAGTTCTACATTTCATGCGCTTCAAAACACCGACATAAAAAACTCTTAAAATGTTTTCCGAAAAACTTCTTTAATTAATGTTTCAAAAAAAAGTACTCAATTAGGGCAGTCTTTCTTCAAATGACAGAAAGAACATACAAAAAGATAAAAAGTAATATGTTTTGAACTCTCGAAAGATTTAAAAACAAAACTGATTAGGTGTTTTTGTAGTTGTAATGCAATGTCAAAGAACGGGGGAAAAAATCTTACATATATACTATGCACATTTTTTAAGCTTAGTTATATAGATACTTCTACAACTTAAATAGAATCATGAATAAAAGTTTATTTAACACAAAATGTGAATGCTCAGAGATGTACAAGTGCTTAATGTACAAATGCTAACGCAAAATGTACACAAAATATGGAGCTCAGCAATGTTCAAATCCTAACGCATAATGTAAGGAATATTAATATAAATATGTAACGTACATTAAAAACATTTCAAAATGGACCAAAACAGTTACAGATGATTCTGAAATTGATATCAATGTTTACTTATATTTGCTGCGTAGCTTCTTAGAAATTAGTTCGAGTATTTTACTGGTTGAATAGAGCACGTGATAAAATACGTTACAATTTCGAAGCACAAAGTTCTTTCAAATAATTTATAACTGTCGGTATTGAAAAAAATCACAGCATTTTTTTAATAGTGTATGCATAAAGTAGTACATCCAAACTTTATCTAGCCATCATCGTTGCAGCAATGAAAGCAATGATTTCACAAGTGTGCCCAAATGTGACCAAACAGTTTTCAAATGTGTTGACGAACCATCTGTTGCATGAACTCGTGTGTTGGCACACGAGGTTCAGTATCCAGAACACATTCGATGTGTTTTTGAAACATGTTCCTTCTGACAGAGCATATTCTGCAAACGCCATTGTGCGCATTCACATATTGAGATCATTTTTTCTGAAACAAAGTATTTCAAAATGTGCAGGTTTATTTGCAATGTAGAAAGTAGCGAATTTATTTTGCAGTTAAGAAATAATTTTAATTCCAGTGTACGATTAGTTAGACAAAATTATTTTGTGACTGATCCACTATAAATTTTGTGCGTGCGTGGGTAAATAGTAAATAATTGCTGAGCAATTTTCGCTTTTTTTTTTTTTTTTTTTGATGTGTTCCTTTACCTTTAGCTGTAATGTATAGCTTAGTCCAAGCAATATATAAGATTATAGTTGGTTTTTGATGTTCTTTTATGAAGTTTACATTAAATACATCCCCTTGCTCCTCTCTGGAAGAAATAGAAACGACGGACCTGACAAGCCACTTTATAATACTTTTTCTTCCTTTATTTTACAACATACTCGTCACGGACAAGTTTTAATCATATGCCACTCATGCGTTATATTTGTCATTTAATCTGTATTTGCTAGCGAAAACTTCGCTGTTCCCCGTAAATAAAAAAATCTGGTTTTGAAAAGTGTATGAATTTTATGTGTCACATACAACACTTTTTTCTTGCGACTTTGGGGGTGAAGAAATAGTGACAACCTAAATCATTACGGCCCTGGGGGACACCTACGATAGGAACATGCAAGGGTTTTAAATTTCGAATGCGTATTTGCTTAGTACTGAGAGTTTTATGAAGAAGCAACAGATTAAAACTAATTTGACTTACTCGAGAAAACCTGCACTTCCTTTGTTTCAGAGTTATTCGAAAAGAAAATGCTTTTTGTGCACAAAAGAAAATTTTTATGGCTTTCTTTCAACTGCCATAATTGGTGTTTACGTAATTTTAGCATATTAAGCAAGATACTATTGTACTCCTTGAATATTAGGTATGAATGCACAAAATAAACTGCTTATATTCGATGCTGTTTTTTCACCGTTTTTGAGTTAGCGCAATAAGATAAGCTGATGGGATAAGTATGGGTCAAGTTGATACTGTGTTGCTCACAACTTTTTTAGTCATGAGTTTTTAATTGTAATTTCGTTTTCAAAAAATGCTTATAATAAATGACCAAAAAATCTAAAACTAAAGAGATTCCTCATGAAATATTTGAAAACGCTCGTTTCAAAGAAGTTAGTCATACTTATGTTTGTATTAAACGTAAATCAGATTTACCTTTATCATCTAGCTTCAAACATTTCACAAGAGTCTCCTTTTTAAACAGCTCTTAAAAACTCTATTAAATGAAAAAAAGTGTTGAAACTCTAAAAAAAAATGTGTAACCTTACTTCGTAAAAGCAGTGGCAACTTAGCTTAGCTGCCTCCATAGCAATGGAGTAACTTAATTTGATAAAACCGGTGTAACGCTCATACGTTATACCAGTTCTATCAGTTAAGTTACTTCATTGCTATGGAGGATGCTAGCCACCGGAATGAGGCTGCACAATAGAATAAGGTTGCAATTTTTTTTTTTTTTTTTTTTTTTTTTTTTTTTACAGATGATCAATATTTGATATGAAAATAGTAATAGTACATCGGAAAATTTTATTTTGGTACGTAACATTAGTAAGAAAAAATTAATCTGAATAAAATTTGTATAAAATATACCCGGTCTCCCCTAATAGTTAAAGCTCATTCCTTACTTGAAGCGGAAAAACGATGTGCATTACCTTGATTTTTAGTAACAGTATCCTTTGGACGTATCCCAGAAGCTATAACATTTGCCTGCCTCAACAAATATATAATTTTCAAACGCTTCTGTACTCCAAAAGTTAACCAAGAAGTTCCGTCTAAAACTAAACGAGCCTACTCTCCCGTACTTCAAAATCGATGTTATAAGGAAAATTTTAGCATTAAATCATAATTATCTCCAAGACTGCAAATTATGTCAGCATAACTTAATAACATTTAAAGCTGATTTTTAAAATTAAAATATGCCTCTCTTATAAATAAAAGTCTTTAATGATATAGAATTTATATTAAATTCAGTTTCTCAAATTGTGAGGTTGTATTTTCCATTGCATTTCAACCGTAAATGATCTTTCTATTAGGATCACAGAATTTATTTTTCTCATATTTATAATTATGATTGTAATAATTTTACTTACTTCAACACACAATTTTGAATGTCAGAAAATAAAAATTAAACAAACTAATAAATAAATCAGCAGCAAATTTTAAATAGTACAAAGGCACCTTTTCCGTTAAATAAAAAATCATTGGCATACAAACAAAGGAAAGAAAGAAAAAAAAGGAAAAATTAAAACATTGAAATAAATAATTTTATCAAAAACAATATTATTTGCTGTTATTTTTGTTGGATAAAAAATAAAGCACCAGGGATTTATTGCTCCCCCGTTGCGAAAAATTGAAATAAATAAGCTAACCTCAGAAAGAAAAAAAAATAAATGAAAGTTCCTGTAAATAAAAACTTGCATCAAAGTTTGTAGCTTTTTCTTTCTGTTAAACGTAAACAATAAATCACTCTGAATTTATTTTTATTTTCCGACGCCAAAGATTAAAAAAATAATTGAAATTTTTGTTTGAAAATTTTATAAAATCATCTCAATAATCTTTATTTCATAATAAAATTATTTGAATTTCATTTTGATTCAGTCAATAAATTAACAACTTTCGCCAATAGTATGTCTACGAGAAATATTATCTTGATTTTTAATACGTTTTTTCTTCTTTTTCTTAAATACAATTATATAAGAAAATATTTGGAATTTGTTCTTCTTTTTTTTTGTTGTTATTTTAGTACCAAAAAATTATTCATATAATGTAGGTTACTTCGATATTTTTTTTTCAAATTTTGCCCGTAGGCGTAAATGTTTTTTTTTTTTTTCAACTGTTCAAAAAATACCATGCAAATAGCTAAATGATAAATCCTTTTGTGTACATGTTCTTCATCAAAAGTTTTTTTCAAAAAAAACTTTGTTTCAAGCATATCCGCTCATGCCCAACTGCATTTCCGAAACTGTTATTTCCCTCCAAATTTTCTTACTATTTGCAAAAGAAAAAAAAACTGGTTTGTTGCAATAGTAAATGGAACAGTCATGTTACAAGAATAATCAAAATATTCTATTTATGCTCTTGTCCCTAATACTTACTTATTTTTATCAACCCCTCAACATTTAGGTCCGTTTACTTTTTGATAAAAAAATGGAAAGTGATACTTCTAGGCCAGCAACTAAGCTCTAAATCTTTTCAAACTCTTTAATAGCTAAGAATAAACACTGCTATGATGAATGGGAAAGTCAAATAACAAGTACAAAAAATATTAGAATGTAACCCCCCTCCCCCTCCCCCTCCCCAGGCTCATATCTTTATCATCCACTTACCTATTTAACCCCAGAATATTTCAATTTTTAGTCTCTAAAAACGAAAGGAGAGTAATAGTGACAGTATAAGATATGTTAAAATTATTTGGTTACAGATCAACTTTCTCCAAAATTGGCACCCGTCACATCAGGTGTCGAGAAAAATCATTTTCCAGGAAATTCCATCATATTTGAAAAATATGAACACAGAGTGAACAAATCGATCTCTAAAAAGATTCAATTATTCATTTTTAAATTTTCTTCAAGCTTGACGACGGAAAAGCAGGCACGCAAAAGGGAAATAGAAAGAACTTCAATAAAGCATTGCACAAAATAGTCAAAATTGTCATTTAACCTTAAAATTAATGGTTTTAAAACTTTCCAAAACCTAACGTTTAGAATATTTATGTTTAATAAAGGGTGTGTTTTTAAGAAGCATAGAACTTTAGGTTCAAATAAAACACAGTTAAATGGTATTAATTACCATGAATTTGGTTTCATTCAGAAGATAATTCTTTGCCATTTTTATATAAATATGATATCCGGCATATGGCCACTTCGGCCGGCTTGAAGAAAGTCCAATTTTCTCATTTTTTTTTCAGTCATTGGAGGTTTTTTCAGCCATTGGAGGCCGTATGTCAGTGATAACGTAGCGAATGTCCTTTTCCAAGACGTCAAACGTCTGTGGCTTATCGGTGATTTAGACCAGAGACTTCACATAGCCCCACAAAAATAGTCTAGCGGTGTTAAATCGCATGATCTTACAAGGCAATTCACGGATCCATTACGCGAAATTATTCGTTCACCGAACGTTTCTTTCAATAAATCAATTGGGACGCGTGCTGTGTGGCATGTTACACCGCTTCGTTGTCTATTCATGCTGAAATGGCAAATCAAACTAAACACAAAACAAGGGACAGCTATCAAAATGGCTCACATATCAGTGTTGCCAAGTTAAAGTTCTACACCACCATAAAAACACCCTTTATATCGTCGCCTCAGAGCAACAGTGAGATATCTTAGTGTTATTTCTGGGATTGGATAGCTAACTGTTGTGGAGATACTGAAGTGACGATATCCAGGTATAAAAAGAGTTAGCACTTGTTTTTAAGATGTGCTAATGTGACGATTTCGTTTTAATCAACAAAGTTTTCGAAGTTGCTACGTTAACAAAGACAATCAGTTAACTGTTTTTAATGCTTACCCTTCACTGCTATTACCATTTTTTAGATATCTTGAAACTATTAATCACGACGAAGATTTAAGAAGTCTTTGAAATTATTTCGTACATCATTAGTTTACAAATTAGTTGAAAGAATAAAAAACAGCAAACGTGCAAAGGTTTACGCCTTTCCCCTTAATATTTGATATTTAAATTAATTTTCACAACACATTTACCATATCTTAAACTTCTTATTGATAAACAAATTAAGAGTGAATGATATTTTAAGGAGTTATAACACAGGAAAAGAAAAATGAAATCTAAACACAAAGTTTCCTAAGTATTTTGATTGGAACAAAGTACTCTAAATTTGAATAATATACACTGAAACATTTTTCAATCTTTTCAGTTAGGTATCAATATAGACAAGTAACAAAAAACAATCCATACGTGGAAAAAAAATTAAATTTATCTTTCCCTTTTTTAATTTTTAACCGACGAAAAAACGGAGGAGGTTCTCAATTCGACACGTATATTTTTTTTTAAATGTATGACCACGCATAACTTTTTACAGAACAGTCTGATTTTGATAATTCTTTTTTTATTGGAAAGGGTATACCCCGAAGGTGGTCCCATAAAAATTTTGAAAAAAAAATTCCTACCCTAAGGGTGGGAAAAGGGGGTTGATTTGTTGTTCACTCACAGATTTTTAATGTATGACCACACATAACTTTTTACAAAATAGTCCGATTTTGATAATTCTTTTTTTATTGGAAAGGTTATACCCTGAAGTTGGTCTCATATAAATTTGGAGAAAAAATTCCTACCCTAAGGGTGGGAAAAGGGGGAGATTTGTTGTTCACTCACAGATTTTTTTATATATGACCACACATAACGTTTTACAGAATAGTCCGATTTAGAATATTCTTTTTTTTATTGGAAAGGGTATAAAAGTTGTTCCTATATAAATTTGAGGGAAAAAATCCTACCCTAAGTTTGGGGAAAGGGGGGCCGATTAGTAGTTCACTCTAAGATTTTTTGATGTTGAATTGGGAATAACAAAAAAAACCTCACGATGAATGAGATGCAGACTTGTATGTCTCTCGTGTGTACTGTCTTGAGCAGGTAAACGACAGTATCTGCAGAAATGCGTTTTCGAGATATTTGAAGAATTGTGCGCTGGATTCAGTACTATCAACTGGGAAATGTTGGAATTATATTTTTTTTAGCGGAAACCAAATAAGTTAGTTTGTACAACAAAGCTAACGTACAAACAATGATGACAAAATGCAAAAAAAAAAGATAAAATTGCAGTTATAGCCCTTTACCTGCACACGGCAGTGTAGACCTCTCAATCTCTGGTACTTGTGATTAGGGTTAGTTTTCAGTGCCAGTCGTCAAACATTTTTTATATTCAGGATTTGTATGAAAAAATAGGGCGAAGTTTAGTGATGGTGACATACTATTTTTAACCGACGAGAAAACGGAGGAGGTTCTCAAGTCGACACGTATATATATATATTTTTTTTTTTAATGTATGACCACACATAACTTTTTACAGAATAGTCCGATTTTGAATATTCTTTTTTTATTAGAAAGGGTATAGCCTGAAGTAATTCCCCTATAAATTTGAGGGGAAAATTCCTACCCTAAGGGGGGGGGAGAGGGGTGATTAGTTGTTTACTCCAAGATTTTTTTGATTCTGAGTTGGGTATTACAAAAAAAAAAAAAAAAAAGCTCACAATGAGCTTCAGACCTGTATGTCTCTCGTGTGTACTACTGTGGGCAGGTAAGCGGCAGTATCTGCAGAAATGAGTTTTCGAGATATTTGAAGAAATGTGTGTTGGATTCAGTAGTACTAACAATAAGAAAATGTTGGAGTTATATATTTTTTTCAGCGGAAACCAAATAAGTTAGTTTGTACAACAAAGCTAACGTACAATAGATGACAAAATGCAAATTCGTCAGCAATTTATTATCGTAGAAATATCGATCACAGTAGGAAAATGCACACGAACATCTTTATACAGTGCATTATTCTTTAGGAGCCACTGCAATGCCACTTGAAGCTTACCTATATCAATTTGAAACTCCGTAGAATGTTCTAAATTTTCACGACTTTCTACTACGAGCACTAATCCAGTTTGATTAGGTTCAAGCGGAAGTTGTTCCGCCAGCTCGACCACATCCTGAGCAAAAAGGATTGCCCACCCTTTGCACCAGTCTTGACTCAAACGATTTTGAACTTTTATTATTTTAAGAAATGACACTACTCTGCAAATAAAACGTTTCCCCATTTCCGATAACTCATCAATTTCTGTAGGTATTGCAGCTACCGACATTTTGTTCCAATAGGCCTGGGGTGGAGTTTTATGTTTTTTAATATTGTTTGAGCATCGTGAACAAGTAATTATATTACCTAAAGCTACCAGTTCGTTAGGCAAAATAGAGCCTAAATTTTTAGTTTGCAATTTCCTACGTTGCTGAGGATACAAATTTTTTTTTGCATATTGAACACGACAAGTCAGCATAGACATTAATTGATTTCTTAAATTTTTCTGCGTTACACTGGTTTCTTCGATCGAGAGCTGCTTGTCGCATGGCGCTCAGACGATTAGTTCTCTCCTCGGAAGATTCGTGAAGTACCACCATTGTTGAACGGTTACGAGCAGCATCCAAGCGCAGCATACGTTCGTCCTCAATTTCATTTGAAACTCGCTCTCTTATCATATCTAAACGATGAGCGCTTTGCTCTTCACTCTCATTTGAAAGTCGCTCTCTTATCAGATCTAAACGATGAGCGCGTTGCTCTTCACTCTCATTTGAAAGTCGCTCTCTTATCATATCTAAACGACGAGCGCGCTGCTTATCACCTTCTTGCAATAACCTATCGTTATTGTAGCTTCTCATTCTCGACAGTCTTTCCTCGCGCTGACCTAAACTCTCCTGTGAACGTGTTAATGTAATTCTCTTTCTGTTTGCTTCCAACCTTTTTTCTTTCTCATTAATAGATTCTTCTAAACATCTTTTCCTCATCCGAGCAGCATTTTTTGTAGGCATACCCATGTTAGTATATAAAGCCTGCTTTTTAAAAATTATTTATGTAACACAACAGATAATTGTTAAAATACGATTATATATATATATATATATATATATATATATATATATATATATATATATATATATATATATATATATATATATATATATATATATATATATATATATATATATATATATATATATATATATATATGTTAATAGCTAAAGTAAGGTAGGTAGCTATTTTAAAAGTAATCAAAAATATAAGCGTAGAGATTATAGCCACATCAGTAGCTTATAGCCACAAAAAAATATAAAATAAAAACTTATTAACAAAAAAATTGAACCGCCGAAAAAACTGAAAAGCAAAAAATAATAAATCATTTTAATTAAACCTTAATAACTAAGTTCTTAAACTGATGTAAGTATACCTAAGTATATATTTTTGTAATAATTTAGAGTTTTTAATTAACCTTAATAACTCAGTTCTTAAATTAATGTAAGTATACCTAAGTAGTTTTGAGTCGGTGCCAAACAAGCAAATTAATTATTTTTGTAAAGCGTGAGGCGCAGCGGTGGCGTATGGCGACACGCCCCTTCGCCGGAAAATGCCGAGCGTTCACGAAGTTAAACCCGAACGTCGTCGAGTGGTCTCGAAGAAGCACGTGTCGAGTATTTGGCTGCTACTGAGCTTTTGCCTCATATACAACAGTCAAAATGTTTATATCATTGTTCATCATACTGAAGAAGGATTTCTCATCTTGTTAAAAGCTCAAATAAATGGTTTTGTGGGTCATAGTATTATTCAGCGTAAGTACGGCATAACAACTGTAGCCGTTGATTGCATACATGATCCTGAAGATTTTTCTCACTAGTCGTCTGCCTCTCTCGTGCGAGGTCCCAAAGGTTTCAAAGCTCCAACGAGAGGTACTTTTTGTTGTATACGATCTACTAGTATTCATGATTTAATGATGGCGTGTGGAGGGAGCATTTTTTGAAACATTTATGTTTATCGCCGGACATTTCACATTACATTGCTAATTTCATTTGGTTATTTCTTTAAATTTAGGTAATTTAGGGATCTTTGTTTATTTATTGTTTGGCACCGACTCAAAACTACTTAGGTATACTTACATTAATTTAAGAACTGAGTTATTAAGGTTAATTAAAAACTCTAAATTGTTACAAAAATATATACTTAGGTATACTTACATCAGTTTAAGAACTTAGTTATTAAGGTTTAATTAAAATGGTTTATTCTTTTTTGCTTTTCAGTTTTTTCGGCGGTTCAATTTTTTTGTTTTAAACTTTTTTTCCTTTATATTATTTTATTTATTTATTGAGCAATCACGATTGCTTATTACTTTCATTTGACTACTTTGATGTGCTATGATTTTA
Source organism: Uloborus diversus (assembly GCF_026930045.1). Classification (NCBI taxonomy): domain Eukaryota; kingdom Metazoa; phylum Arthropoda; class Arachnida; order Araneae; family Uloboridae; genus Uloborus; species Uloborus diversus. The sequence continues at coordinate 32,784,016 of NC_072735.1, forward strand.
TTTTCCCACCAGCACCCTCTGCAGCATCACCGTCGACCGGCTCCTCACGATGCTGCTCCTCTAGCAAAAACCGTCTCCAGGTTGCGTCAATATCCTACACTTACACACATCCATACACGCACGTACACGCACAAACACATACATACACCTACACACAAAAACACATACACACATACACACTCAAACACATACACACACATACATACACCTACACACAAAAACACACACACACACAAACACATACACACAGACACCTACACATACAGACACAAACACATATGCCTACACACACATACACATATCCCACCCCCACACATACCTACACACATACACACAACTACGCACACACTCATACCTGCACACAGACACAAACACACATACCCCCCCACACACACACACATAAACACACACGCCTAGGTACACACACACACTCGTGATTGCGAAAAACATAATTTGAATTCAAGAGGTCAAAATTTAAATTAATTTTCTCTTTTTTTTTTTGGAAACATTTGTTATGACACTTCTGAGTTTCACAGAAACTGGATAGCTGAATTCTAAAAAGGTATGCTGCTTCAAACTTAAAACACTATGATAGTCATTTAATCGTTAATCGTTCATATTCAATGCTGATTCATCATTATAAAGGCTAAGAAATTACTTGAAAAGGGGTTTTTTAACCTAAAATAAGTTATTAATTGAAATTAATACGAGGAATCCTTAAAAGATTTTCTGCGTTATCGTTTTCGCAGTCCGCAGAATTTAAAATGTATTAAAATATTTAAATATTTAAAAAACACATTTCAAAATGATTACAAATTGCAAGCTGACATTTTTTTTTTTTTTTTGCGATTAAGAAAATTTGCAAAATAGTGCCCCACTTCCCTTTTTTAAAAAGAAATTTAAAAAAAGAATCATTTCTTTGTGTCATAATACTTATGTACTCCTTTAAAAAAATCCTACTTTTGCGCTGCAGAACTACCATTTTTTCAAAAATGGATTTTTTATGCTCTCTGAAGTTTTCTCTCGCATAAAATATACAAGTTTAACTCTTTGAACTAATACTAGTTTCATGAAAAAAAAAAACCTGATATTTGTTAAGCTGAATGAAAAAAAAAAGCTGCTTTTCTAAGCATTTCATAGAAAATACTTGAGTGTTTTTTCGTAAATAAAAAACATCAATATTATACTTTGAAACAGCATCTTGTGTCGTCAGGAAATTATTTTAAAGAGAATATATACATTTAAACACACACGCACACACACACACAAATACACATACAAAATAAATAAAGATCCTTTTCCGCACATATGGATGCAGTTTCACTTTTAAAAGAAATTATGGGATTATTAACTGCAAAATTAATTTACACACCAAGTGGCTTGTCGGTATTTCCTATTTTTAATGCACCGTTTCTTAACTGTTTCACATTATTCCTTATCTATAATTTATATGAAGAAGTAAAATATTTATTAGAAATAATTTTTAAGACTCATTCAGTCTGTTTAATCAACAGACTTTTTGAAAAAAAAATTAAACAATGAAAATATAAACTAAAATACCCTTTTCAATGCGTTGTGATACAGTGAAGATTTTTTAAGACACAGTTACAGTAACTTTACAGTTCCAACTATTGTTAATATGTTTGATATACCATTGCCACTGTTACCTCGTTCCGAAGCATTTTTTCGTTTTTTTTAGGAGAAATCCATTTCTTAAGAATTTTAAAAACAAAACTCATTGCAATGCACTTTACTTGAAAGGCAACTGAACATTCAAAAAAAATGTTACTCCATTTTGTAAAGACTCGTCCCCCACGTACCAGATAAAACTATTTTCTAGCGAAAGAATCATAAATTCATTGAAAAGGTAACTGAAGTTTTCTGGTATACTAGTGGTAGACTTCTTACAAAATGGGGCCTAGTTTAAGAGTGTGAGAAATTTGGATTTTTGAAAATAATTTGAAATTGGTTTAAGGTAAGAACAATGGAATGCTCAGTAAGTCAGTGGCATTAATTGATAGGATATCACCCTCAAATCGCTTAAAATATTTTTGAAAAGTCATCAAATCATCTTTATTGAAAATTAGTTCAAAAGTGCATTAACTTTTTAATACTGTATGAGACCCCAATTTCGGAATTCCAAAATCCAGAAAACTCAAAATCCGGAAATTTTTCCCTCAAATATTTTTATTTATTTATTTATTTTTTTTAAGTTTCTTTTTTTTTTTTCACCAGGGTTTTCTTCTGTTTTAAAGGCTCAAAATTGCTAATGTTCGGCAATTACTTGTTGAAAACACGGTACTTATTTCAGTTCAACTTTTCTTTTCTTTTTTTTAAGTTTTTTTATGCCACGTGTCATGCATAAATAAGTGTTTTGCTGTAATTTTACAGCTATCTTTTAACATTCACTTTCAGTTAACGATAATTCTGTTTTTCTTCTCATTAGTATGAAATATAAGGCCTATTGAACAAAAGCGCAAAATTAGCTTAAGTAAAAATATGATTTATTTATTGTATCAATCGGCGCATTGCATGACAAACGAAAGCAAAATCCGCACCCTACATGCCGCTGCAAATTATCTACGACTTTTGTTTTAGCATAATAAAGTATAATTTCATTCATATTGATCAAAAAATTTTAAAAAAATGGTACGAACATTAATGAAACTAGAAAAAAACATGACAAATACCGCACCAACAGGAGAATTTTCACTATTATTTGAGTCAGAATCCAAAATCCGGAAAATTCCGAAATACGGAAAGTTTGCGTTCCCGAGCATTCCGGTTTGAGGTCTCTAGAAAAAGGTATTTCCTAATATCTTCCTTCGCATAAGCAAGTAATACACAGCATTCTACTAACTATCAAATGAATCGATTAAACAAGACTAAGTTCTTGTTGATTTCAAAATTATTCTCAGTAGCTGCACTAATTTTTAAGCTTGTATTAAATACTTAAACACTCATTATTGAATTAAAAAGCAAGTGTGTACCGTACATGTTGTACTATTCTTCAATCCTAACTTAAATAATACCCAATGTGATGCTTTTCGAAACTACATAATTTTTTTTGCAATTTTCTTGCTGACTTACGCTTGTTTTCATTGAAATTTAAGAATAATATGACTCAAATATATTTTTTACTTGAGTGAAGGCTGTTCTGACTATAGCTATAGAGTTACGTACTATTCTGCTGTGGGCAGGTAAAGAGCAGTAACTGCAAATTTTTCATTTTTCACTTTTTTTTTTTTTTTTTTTTTTTGCATTTTTGCCATTGTACGTTAGTACAAACTTCCGTAGTTGGTTTTCGATGAAAAAAATTCGCAAAAAAAAAACGTCTGATTCCAACATTTCTCTATTGTTAGTATTAAACCCTCCTCACATTTCTTTAAATACCTCGAAAAGTCATTTCTGCGGATACTGCCGTTTACCTGCACACGGCAGTATTCATGTCGCACTTGTAATATTTTTGCTTAAGTCATAAATGTCATAAATGATGACTCTGATACATACTGTAAGAATTTTAGAGTAAAAAAATGTTAGTTAATAACTTGTAAATCTGTTTAGAATAACATTGGAAAAACTATTTTTCCAACACCGTGTAGAGTAAAATTTTCCTTAAGTAAGAAAAAAGTCATAGAACATTTAATAGAGTTTTTTTTTTTATATATACTTTTTTTTTTTTTTTTTTTTTTTTGTACTTTTCTAAAGTCTTCTCGTGAAATTCTTTACCAACATTAGAATAAGCATATATTACGATTTGAAAAAGTTATTTGTGCATATGAAATCAAAACGTTTAAACATCACACATGAGTTAACATCAGCACCTATTCTACAACTTCCATTTTGAACAAAATCTCCCACATGGAAGAACTTCAGACATTTTGAGCTTGCGAAAGACATTCAAATTCAAATGGCTTCGCGTTTGCAGAAGTATTAAAGACCAAAACGTTTATAGCTTTTCGGATTTTACCAAAGAACCGAAAATTTTTGAATAAAGCATTTGAAACAGATTTAATGCTCGTACTTCTGTCTTTTCATCAACTCTGATCTGTTCTCTCCGGTTTTTTTCTCTTTCTAAATCATACGGAAAATATCAAATGTTACTGTTACAATATTTTAAATAAAATCAGCAGAAGCTGATACATAGTGGTAGGTTAATTTTTTTAATTCATTGAGGCTTATAATTAAGGTAAATACTGCCGCAAAAATTTAAATGAATCTTTAAACATATATATGTTATAAAAGCAATTGTAATGTTTTCAGTTTCAGTCAAGTATAAGTGCAATCGAAAAGACTGCCAATGTATGGTTAAACCTTAAGTGCATGAATTTTTTAGAGCACTTTTAAGCATGTTCTTTGGCTTTTACTATTTGATGTGCTAATCATGGAAAAAATACTTTTAACGATCTTAGTTTGTTTTAGATATGTTTTATGGTGAAGAAACTATTTAGCAACATAGGACACTAACTGGAAAAACAACAAATTACTCATAATCAAATGTCCTAAAATAGTGACAAAAATTGTTAAAATGCCTTATTATTTATGTTGTAGTAATACTTTAATCGTTATAGAATAACAAGAAGTAAGCATTCTTAAGCGCACTTTATTAAAGATAACGTCCGGAAAAAAAATTAATCGATTTTTTCCCTATCAGATTAGTGATAAATTTACAAGTTTGATTTTGAGTTTACAAGTTTAATCTTCAATGAGTATTTTTATAGTTATCGGCAACTACCGAGCTGCAATTTATTCGCATGATATTTTAAAAGAATAAAGACTAAGACTGGGTATGTTGCAAATAGCGACCACAACACCATGCATTTTAGGGTTAAAGATTAAAGATGAATCAGTAGATCCTGAACTTAATCTAAGATATGGCATTTTACCCGAAGGTTGAAATTTCTGTTTTTTGTTTTCATCTTTTCGGGACTTCAGGCAAAATTATCCCTAACAAGATAATATCATACCTACCCGATCGTAAAATATCATGGCTAGAATATAGATAGAAACATATAATCACATTGACTTAAATTGAAATTTTTTGACGGCATACTTTCAAACGCATTACACTCCGTGATTGCATAAAACGTTCTTTGAAACTATTTTCACCACAAGCAGACATAATACCTTGGAGAAAACTGCAGTTGTGTTACAAATCTCCTTCAAAATAAATATTACTTACAGATACGGGAGAAAATTAGATTGTCGGTTATGTTGGGAAACTCTTATTAGATTCAGGGTAACATAGATTTCATAGACGTTTTATTCGAACTTTTAAAAGTACACCCCCATTTGAGTTCAACAATTACTGAAAGTTTATTATCTTACAATATTTTCGATTTAAAAACTTAAAAGTTTAAGAAAACAGAATATATGAAGGTAAGAATAAGTTCAAACAAATGTATGTGCCACTTTGCAGCCATTTCTTCTTTTAAAAATAATTATGCAATCAATAATTTATATTCATGATTCTTTAAGCTCATATACTCCATAGAAATTTTGATTTCTTAATTAGGATAAACTTTTTCCCACATTTTTATTAAATTTCGCTTATTTCTTCTCTAAGACTTGTAGAATTATGATTAAACAAAACCTTAATTATGTCTTAAACCTAATACTTTCAATTTAGTAACTTATACATTAAAACTTTGTTCTATGGCTAAACTATAACTGTCCGAGGCTGAAACTAGCACCGTAACATTCAAAATATTTGGAGAAAATAGTTTTACCGGATCTCATGTAAAAATTTAAGTACCGAAGAAAAGTGGGGGATCCGTGTTTCTGAAGTAGAACGCTTCGAGTCCAGGAGGTCGTGGGTTATATTCCCACCAGAGCCAGTGTTATTTCATATCTTTAGGCATTAAATCTTTTTTATGTTATCTTATCTTTTCTTTACTAATAATAAAGCTGAAAGTCTGTGTCTCTGGATGTCTAGATGTCTGTACGTTTGTTACGCGAATAGTGCCTTGACCGTTTGGCCGATTTTCATGAATTTTCGCACAGAATTAGATAGTAGCATAGGGGTGAGCACCTCGAAGCGATTTTTCGAAAATTCGATTTTGTTCTTTTTCTATTCCAATTTTAAGAACATTTTACCGAGGAAATTATCATAACGTGGACGAGTAAATTTCCAAGTTACCATAACGTGGAACCGTAACATGGGCGAGCAAATGAACATAGCAAATTGGCGAAAAATTCATCATCCATTATTTGTAAATATACAGGCGAACCAAACGACCTTCTAATTTTCTACTACGGGCAAAGCCGTGCGGGTACTGCTAGTATAGTAATAAAGAAGTCCAATCTCACGAGGCAATGACACACAATATCTTCATACTGATTAATGACTATGACACAACAACACATTTTTTTGAGCAATCATGATTGCTTATTGTTCTCACTTGACAGTTTTTGAGGTCCTATCATTTTATTTTCCCGCCAGCACCCTCTGCAGCACCACCGTCGACCGGCCTCACGATGCTGCTCCTCTAGTGAAAACTTCTCCAGATTGCGTCCATATCCTGCACGCATACACACACACACGCATGCCTACACACACACACACACACACACGCATGCCTACACACACACACACACACACGCATGCCTACACACACACACATACACGCATGCCTACACACACACACACACGCATGCCTACACACACACACACACACACGCATGCCTACACACACACACATACACGCATGCCTACACACACACACATACCCGCACACATGCCTACACACACATACACACACACATACCCACACACACACACACATACACACACATACACACACGCATGCCTACACACACACATACCCACACACACATACACACATATACACACACATACACACATATACACACACACACATATATATACACACATAGCCACATACACACACACATGCCTGCACACACACACACACACGCATGCCTACACACACACACACACACACGCATGCCTACACACACACACATACCCACCCACATGCCTACACACACATACACACACACATACCCACACACACACACACACATACACACACATACCCACACGCATGCCTACACACACACATACCCACACACACATACACACATATACACACACATACACACATATACACACACACACACATATATACACACATAGCCACATACACACACACATGCCTGCACACAAGCAAAAAAACACGTGATTGCGAAAAACGTAATTTGAATTCAAGATGTCAAAATTCAATTTTTCTTTTTTTTTTTTTTCTTTTTTTTTCATTTTTATCCTGAGGTTCCCCGCACCTACCGTTTGCACGCTATATAGATTTTAGGTGCTCAGGCAAGCCAAGCATATGAGACCCCAAAGACAGTTTAATATAATATGATAACAACGCGGTTCATTTTATTTACAACCAAAGAAAAGTAAAATTTAATACATTGAAATCTGAACCCGTATGAAGAGACTTCTGTAGTAAGTGATCCGAGTTGGCTCCAAATTCGGGGCGATAGTCAAAATGAGAGCAGTATGCAAAACCATCTGGTAGCAACACCAGTATACAAAACCCAAGTATACAAAACCAGCGTATCACTGAGCGAACCTCAAATGCGGCGGACGAGATGATAGTATTGAAACATTATGAAAGCATAGAACAGAACCGCGTACAGGTTAGCTACAGAGCTGAAAATGAGTACAATTGGTCCCGAGGTATGCCGGTACACGACGCACGTGTTTGTTTCGGTATGAGCGCGAACTACTGGTGTCTAAAACAAAACGGACCTTACTTAAAAACACACCTCGTATATGTTTGCATGCTCAAATATTATCATTCCGTAAAATTGAGATTTTATTTTGCAAATTGAGAATTTTCCCCTCCCAAAAATTTTAGTTCTCCCCTCACCACTTATTTTTCGGTTCATATTATTTACAACCGAAGAAAAGTAAAATTTAATACATTGAAATCTAAACCGGTATGAAGGGAATTCTGTAAGAAGTGATCCGAGTTGGCTCCAAATTCGGGGCGATAGACAAAATGAGTGCATTATACAAAACCATTTAGCCCTTTTCGTTTGTGAAAAGCGAGATGAATAAGCAATACTCTTGATTACTCAAAAAAAAAAAAAAGATAAACTACCTCTTATACTTCTTTTATGGTGTTCACGTGGAGTTCGAGCACAGACATCGGATTCATGAAAATCAAGGGAAGCCATTCCACCAAGTTTCATCCCTAATAAAATCTATTCCATAGAAATATGTTTTTAGGAAATCATCCGGGACCGTGACGGGCAGTGATCGAGTTGGAGACAAATTCGGTCACCTATCGCCAGCTCAATCGGCAACTACAAAGCATTCGCTACGGCTTCTCCCAAGCGGGTACATCCCGCTTGTACACAATATTATTTAAACAGTATTGCTTATTTCCAAACATATGTGTAATAAAGCCCGCGATTCATCCGGTTTTGATAACAAGAGGTGTGATCTTGGACATCTCCTCTGCTTGAGGAAAAAAACAAAGGAATTCTTTTGTAAGTATCAGGCCCATCAAATAGCCGTTGCATTATTACAACCGTTAGTTGTAGAGTAAACAAGTCATCCTCGATTTTCTTTTAATGATCGGAATCGCTTAATCCTTCGTACATTGGAGCTCAAGTTATAAGAGACAAACTATATGTTTTTCGAAAAATTGAAGATTGTCTCTTCGTGCTTAAAGGATGGAAAGCTCTGTTCCATTATCAGCTCTATAAATATTTGGTAGTTTTTTATTTAGACGCATTCGTTCCTTTTTGAACTATCATATAAAATAATAACTACTAAAAAAATTTCTTCGCAATACATGTTAGCTACAGCTTTTGCAACACTTAAAATTTGTTGCTAAACATCTTAATTTTCCCTCAAACAAAAAAAGTGATTCGGCTTTAGCAGACACAAGCACGTAGCAGCAAATGTGTCCAGCAAACTATTTTTGTTTCCGCGCGAACAGACTCACCGCTAACAATGTTTTAACTAAGTTTAAAAATCTTTGCTTCGTTGTTTTCATTTCAAGAAAATTTATCTGGAGGACTTATGTTCTAGACTTTAGGTACAGTATTAATCTTAATAATAGCAACTACATAAATATGCTTTCAAATAATTTAAAACAATCAATTTCGCGCAAGAAAGAATGCAAATAGATTTCTTCAGGCTGCCATAAACATAAGGACACGTAACGAAGTTAATAATAGAAACACATAAACACAACGTTTGAAAAAAAATCTACGACTTGATTACATTTTGAAATGGTTTCGTCGTGACGAGCAGTTTAAGTATACGGAAATCATTTCGCATCTGACTCTTGAACAAATACATTTGGGGATTCGCTGAATGACTATGAGCAATTTTTATTGTGAACTGTGGTCCAGTAATTAATATAGCTGCTATTGAAGCTGCACATACGCGGGCGCTTACACATACACATAAAAAAAAAAAACGCCTACACGCACAGACACATGCAGACACACACATGGACGTAGTCTGGTTTCCCGTTAGAGAAGGGCTAGCATAGACGTAACAAAATGGTGGTTTTTAGCTGCCCCCCCCCCCCAGTGCCGGACACCAAAAATAGCCTGAAATTCAACTCCCCCCCCCCAATGCTATTTATAGTCAGATGAAAGAAAAAACGCAATTATGCAGCTCTCCACCAGAATTTTTTTGAAATTGAAGTCCTAAAAATGTAATTTTAAACTATCTTTGACGGACGGGGGGATAAGAGGAATGAGAGACTGTATCTGTGCCCCCCCCCCACTGCCTACGCAAATGGACACACACACATATGTCATCGCCCTGGAGGAGGGTCATGCTCGGGGCCCCTGAACCAGGAGATAAGTACGCCACCACCCAGAAGAAGGGACATGCTCACGGAAATTTATTGTGTGCTAAAAGTTGTTTTAGTCTGAAGAAGATTGTGGAGAGGGTCGGTGTTTGAATTCAAACTTAATTTAAATTCAAGATCTCAAAACTCATTTTTTTTAATTTAATTTATTTGCATGCGTCACGAGTGGAGCATCTAAAATCAACCTCTTGTAATTTGCTGAATGAATTAGTTTATATTTTTTGTTGCATTAATACATAAATGATTATACAAACTGTAAGTTTTAAAGCTAGGGATCAAATAAAAAGTAAACATATCTCATTTGTTCAAAAAAAAAAACTAACCTGATGAAAAAATATATTTAAATAGGCCCTTTCCATGAAAAAGTAAACATTTTTTGCCGCAGTTAACATTTCATATATTTCATTAAAAAGAAATGATTATAAAATACAATGACGAAATGTAAGAGATCACAAATACGTTCGAGATATTTCAAACAAAAAACATTTGATTATTGCCCTTTTAAATTATTATTTTTAATGAAATGTATGGTACGTCACGTACGGGACAAAATGAACATTTTTCGTGAAATGACCCCTAATTTAAATGACTCATAGGTATTAAATACAGCTTCAACTGATTTTTTATAGCAGTTACTTTAATAATGTCTTTTTTTTTCATCAGATAGCACATATTTCTCAAAAACGAGAAGGGTTGGTTTATTAGATTAAATAGCTCTCGTAACTATTTATATTTTACCATTTATTATTGTTTAATATCTTATACTCCAAAGTAATTTTAAAAAATCATTTTAACTACCAAATTAAAAATTCACACGTAGAAAAGCTTAAAATTTTTACTTTTTACGTAAAAATGCCATCATGACGGAAGACATTAAGCTAACTTCATAAATAATGACAAAGCATAAAAACGTCGAAGAATATTCTTTAATAGTACTAGAACGAAAAATAAACCGTATTATCAAAATACAATACATTGCTCGAGACTCATGCAATCGAATATTTTAAATATGTTCGCCAGAATTCATTTTTAAATTTACGGTTAAAGAGTTTCAGGGGCAGTCCAGTCACAGGCACTTTCAATACCAAAAGCTCCCAATAATGTATAAAAGCTTCCAAATTATATGCATGAGCTTACTTTTAAACTTTTCGGAAGTTTAAACGGGAGAAATTTTTGTCAAGAATATTTTATACTTTGAGATCACTTTTTTCGAAGTTCAGTAAGAACTTTAAATAATGTTTCGGGTTTTTTTTTTATTTTTTGTATTGAAAGTCGCATGTTTTTCAAGTTTAAAGAAGTCTTCACTCAATGTTGAAAATTGCTGTTTATTTTATTTGTTCTTTTATTTTCTTTTTCTTTTATATTATGTTGCTTATATTTAGGTTTCCCACATTTATCTTTATTTCCTAAATACAGTTATTCGGACTATAATTCCATTTCAGGAATCGAATATCTTAGCCTACGAATACTTGAGCATTAATAAACACAAATCAGCTACAGTAGGAAAATGTAATGCTTGTACAGCAATAAAGAAATAAAATAGTATAAAACAAGAATATTTCTAACAGATGATAATATTTCTCTGAAAAGTAATCTAGACTTTCTAGAAAAGTGATTAGCATGTTAAAGATTTACCAAGATTTAACCAAGATTTAAGCATTAATCAAGATTAAACAAAAATTACTTAACCGTTCCTTCACTATCTTTATAAAAATTGTTAAACAGACGAAACAACAAAGCATAAGATGAAGTTACCTAATGCTGAAACCGAAAAAAAAAAAAAAAAAAAAAACAACTCCTAAGACTAACGTTAGCAAAAAAATAAAGCGTTACCAATTTTCTAAAACAGTTTAGAATGATTCTTTTTCTTTCTTAAGAAGAAACAAATACTCACCCTAAATTATTTTAGAAAACTAGTAATTCATATCTTTACTTTGCTTAATGATGTCAGCTTTAGGAACTGTTTTACGGGTGATAATTTTAGGGCACTTTACCTTACAATGCTACAAAATTTTGCGGGTTATAATAAAATCCATTGTTTCTTGAGTTCTGATATTTCTAGTATAATAGATTACTTTCTCTCTCATTTCCGTAAAAAAATAGTTATATTAGATGATGGAAGATAACTTCAAAAAAGTAGGCATCTGTATGCGAATTTTAATTTAGAGCAGGTAAAAAATTCAAGTAATTTCTCGCAGGAGAAATTATATCCGGATCCGCTTATAACTAATGGCATACGTCTAATAATAGACAAATAACGCACCAACTCATTTCAACTGCAAAAGTATTAACTTAAAAAAACAACATGTTTTAGTGTTTCAATTGAAGCAGTAATAAATAAGAGAATAAACTCAAAGAATTTTCTTTCCTATCTTTATTTTTATCGTACTTTTTCGTCAAAATTAAGAGAAAGCATGAAGGTAGCGAAAAAGTATCGGTATATACAAAACCGTAAAAAATAAATTAAATAATTGAATAAATATTAAAAAATAAAGAAATAGAAAGCAGGAGGCTCTGAGATGGAGAAATGGGTGTCTGTTGGTGTGTATATTGGTTTGACTGCTCCCCCTCCCATTCCTAATATTTTTGAGGGAATATTCTGATTCGAGTAAAGTTCTTTTTATTTGAAGAATTCAGCTAGGAAACCTAATTCCCAAGCTTCTTTTCTTTTATTTGAACAATCTATGGCTCAATTTTGAGTGGTAGGAGAATGCTAGGCAGAGTGAAATGACGAAATATTTATTCTACTCTTAGCTCCACATATCTGGTAATATTTTAATTACATAGTAACAAGTGTAGGCTACTCCGGTCAGGAAAAAGTTTTAACTGAAGATCCAGGCATATCATAAAGCGATGAAGCCAAGAATACTTACAAAACAGTTTTTTTTTTTTTTTTCAATTTTGGACAATTTTAAGTGCATTAACTAAACATTTCATTTTTTTTTAATTAACGCCTACGAGGCAGTTTAAAAAACTTTTTATCCAACAAACAAAATTTTTACATAATTTTTTTCGAACTAGAAACTTTAGAAATTTTCAAATTCTAAATGTAGTCCAAATTTTTGACTTAAAGATGCAGGGAAAAGTTTGTTCATTAATATCGAAATGCCATTTCTCGTTGTCATTGTCAAAAGTTAGTGATTGATAGACTGAATCAAAATGAACTGAATTAAAGGTGTAAATAATGTTATGGTGTAAAATTTATGATGATTAAGATGATATACGTTTTCATTCTACAGCTCCGTTATTTATTTATTTTTCTTCTTTTTTTATTCACTTTATTGATTTATTTTATTCTGTTATCTTATGTTTTATTTGCTCATTTATTTCATTTTCAATTGCTAATTCATAGAGTTTTAATTTTTAGCTGAAAGAAAAACAAGCAAATGATTTTGTATCTATAGTTTTTTTTTTTTTTTTTTTAACTAGAATGATTTTTTATTACTTATATTTATTTCATAATGACGGAGCGCTTAGGGACACCCAAATTATTAATAATTGTTTAGTAATTTTCAATGAATTTCTTTGAAATTTTCAGAAAAGTTACATGATGCTAATACCAATTCAAGCATAAAATTTCATCGAATCCTTTTAAATTCAATTTTTTAAATTTAAATTTTAATTTTATAACGTTTTTACTTCCTTTTACAAAAAAGGAAGTATTGTATTTGTGAAAAAAATTTCACTCAAAAATCGGCTTTAATTTCCATTTTGCACACCCCCGAATGAAGGTTGAGTTTATTTTTCAACCCGACCACACGTGTATATATGCCTAGGAACGTATAGACACCCGAAATATCCATTTTGACGATCTCCGAGTGAATTGCGAGTTTTCTCGTGACGTCCGTATGTACGTATGTATGTGTGTATGTGTGTATGTGTGTATGTATGTCGCATAACTCAAGAACGGAATGTCACAGAAAGTTGAAATTTGGTACTTATACTCCTAATGGGGTCTAGTTGTGCACCTCCCTTTTTGGTTGCATTCGGATGCTCCAAAGGGGGTCTTTGCCCCTTTTTGGGGGGAAATCACTGTTAATTTCGATGTGAACTCAAGTGGTGTTATAATTTGGCGGTATATTGCCAGTCTTTTGGTCGCCAAGTTTTGCTGCCAACTTGGCGACAAATTTGGTGATTTTTTTTTTTTTAATCTGGTTTCAGTTTGGCCATTGTTGGTGATATTTAGAGAGTAAACTATTGAATCACATTAAAACTGCCAATAATGAGAAAATGACATTAAATTGGAGTAAAAAGAAATGTGATGCACACATCAGCTCGTTTCATATTATCCTAGCAAATGAAATTTCATCAAAATTGTAAAATACTAGCTAAATATGGTGCACAAAAAAACGAAATAGAATGTTGGAATTACTTTTTCAAAATTTTGTGGTAAAGATTAATTAAGTAAAAAAAGTCAAAAATTGGACGTTTTCGGTAAAATATGTCCATATTTCAATAAAATATAGTAAATATCTTCCACAAAACTGATCTAACAGAAAAAACTTTCCCAACAAAATGTTAAAAAACTTCTTAAATATTTGGCATTAAATTTTCGGCAAACTTAAGTAATAATTGATTTCCCTGGAAAATTTTGAATTTTGCAATTTTGTCAAAAAGTAGGTTTTGAGAAAATCAAAATTTTCTGTTTTACTGTTGCAAATTTCATTATTGAATAAACATTTAAGTTTCAAATGCAATTTCACCACAAATAACCTCTTATGATTCATTTGAAATGGTATTAGTATTAAAACATTATATCCATTTTTTAGTATATAAAGGGGCGTAGCTCTCACAAAAAGTGTCATAACTTCGCAAGTTTAACACTGATCCATTTTTTGTTTTTAACGGTTCAGCTAAAGAGCTAGATTTCAGAAATATAATAGATGGAAAACCGTTTCTTTTACCAATTTTTACTCCTCTGAAAGACTCTAATCGCCTGAAGTTAATGAAAGTGCAGCTTAAAAGGTATGTTTAAAAGGTACGTTTAGCTTAGTATATATTATTATCGGTTGAGTACTACAAGAAATCTACTGCACAACTAGAAAAAATAAAATAATTCACTTTTGGTGAAATGTTTTGCTCAAAAGAAGTGGCTATTCGAATTTAAAAAGTGTAACAATTTTAATTGATATCATTTAAGTCAAGTCTTCACATTCTCCCAAAATCGTGAAAAAAAATCATTTGTTGAAATTCCTCGAAACAGAATGAAAAAATTTGTATTGTTTTTACCTATTTGTAACACTCACTACACAATATCAAGTCCGTCAAAATTCATACAATTTCAAACGCTTTGCTAAGTTATTGTGTTAATTTTTGCTGAAAGTTCAACCGACTACAGCAAAAAACGAGCTGATGTGTGCATCACATGACTTCCTTTTACTCCAATTCAATGTCATTTCCCCATTATTGGCAATTTTGGTGTGATTCTATTGTTTACTCTCCAAATATCACCAGCAGTGGCCAATTTAAAACCAAATTTTTAAAAAAAAAAATCGCCAAATTTGTCGCCAAGTTGGCGACAGAACTTGGCGGCCAAAAGACTAGCGATATATTGCCAAGTGACCGACAAATTATAACACCACTTGAGTTTACATCGAAATTAACAATGATTTCCGCCCAAAAATATCCAAAAGACCCTTTTAGAAACACCCGAATGCAACCAAAAAGGGAGGTGCACAACTAGACCCCACTAAAAGTCTACGTACCAAATTTCAATTTTCTAGGACATACCGTTCTTGAGTTATGCGACATAAATACACATACACACATACGCACATACATACGTACATACAGACGTCACGAAAAGACTGGTTGTAATTAACTCGGGAAACGTCAAAATGGATATTTCGGGCGTCTATACGTTCTTAGGTACGTATGTACGTGTGGACGGGTCGAAAAAAAATATACAGTCATTTGGGGGTGAACAAAATGGAAATTAAGTCTGATTTTTGAGTGAGAATTTTTTTGCGAATACAATACTTCCTTTTTTGTAAAAGGAAGTAAAAAAAGAGGACATTCTTTTTTTCAATGTTTTTTTCTGTATTTTTTACTTTCTGAACTTGAACACGATTAAAACATTTAAACATGATTCTCAGTCTTTCGGATGTAACCGAAAATACCAAACAATCGAGTTTTAAACCAAAACATTTAGTGTCAAAAAATGATATTTAGTAATAAAACAAGATTAAAGAGAATACAAAATTAGTATTATCGACTCATTAAAGAAATTATATTGCAATAAAATGCTACGCATAAACTAATAATGTTGATGCAATCAGAGTTGTTTTACCTTTCATTAAAACATAATTTCAGTTCAATATGCTTGAGTTCACTAATTTATTTCACTAAATCGAAATAAAAAAAAAGTTATCATTTTTCCCTTTCCTTTCCTGATGCGGAAACGAAACAAATTGCATCACAAAAGAAACAAAACGTGCAATTACATTTAAAATTCCCAAATTCCCTCTCGTCGTTTTTGAAAATAGGTTGCAAAATTCCTATTTCTGAACCTTGACAGCCGTGAGTACTCTTAATTTCTTGGAAAATGAGAGCTTTAAAGGATGAAATGAGTTTTACTGAGTAAAATCAAAAGAGTGCTAAAATGTTTACTTTCACTCAAACTATTCCTTTGTTTTTTAGAAGTTGCATACAAATTCCAAAGACAATAGACTTTATATTATTTTGCGTGGTATGAGTTTTTCTTAAAATCTATTTTCTTTAAATTAAGTTTATTACTAGGGGTTTTTTCTTTTTTTTTTTCTCTTACTTATGCATTTATTTTCGTTCTCTTTTCCTTTATCATATACTATAATGTATTTGTTCTCTTGCGTGGGAATTTTTTTCTCAATACGCCCTAACTGCCTTAATACTTCGTAACACTTCATTAATAAAAGGATCCTTAAAAATGAATTTTTCTTCACTGGTATCGACGAAAAATAAACAAGCAATTCCTATTTTGGCTATTTTTCGAAAAAATACATTTAAAAAACTGGATTTGAAATTCTTCTGTCGACTTCTGTTTTTATGTGTTTGTCATGTTTCAAAAATTAAACTATCTCTGATTCAAACAAGCATCCATTTAATGCTCACATTTACCCCGATGTTAAACTTGCTCCAAGTACACACTGTGTATACTTGGAATAAGTGTGCTTGCAGTGCGTTCGAGGGTGTATTGCGCAGTTCAGCTAGTTTATTTATAGTGAGGGGTATAGGAATCTCTCGGCCCCCTTTAAGCGAGCACAAATGGTTGAAGAGGGTTTTACCCACTTCTTCTTTTTTACATTTTCCATAAATCAACTTTCGGAGAGGGTGAGAATTGAAGAGACCATGTTCACAACACACACAAACTAATTTATTTTTCTACTCACTGACACAATATACATGATGGGCAGCCAATTAGCCCTTTTTCCCGAATAGCGGTCAAAAGATATGTCATAAACTTATCCCGCTATACGGTGAGGAGGTTTTTCCAGTCATGCCTTCACGACTGTCTATAGCCATATGAATTCAGGCGCTCTCATGCATCTGCGCAGTAGGCAATAGCCGAAAGCCCCATTACGCAATTATGGAGATCCCAGTTATTAATCTTGGGATCCCTGTCAAGTGTTACCCAATGTAACCGCGTGGAGCAATTTCTTACATAAATACAGTCTAAATCCGCGTATTGATGACATAAAGACACTTCCATACTCAACATTTGTGCCTGAAAATCACACTTTGACCCATCTTTTCCGATAATTACTTCATCTAAGCTGAATCCAGCCGTGCCTGCTGCCATATAAAAATTCGCTTAAACCGTATATCCATGTTGTGGCAATTATTTCTGATAGTGATTTAATGCTTTCAATCTACCAAATCACGAGAAACTAGAAAAAAATTAACATCTGTCTTTTTTAGAGCAGTAGTTTGTTGCGTTGCATAAATAAAGCGAGGCACTAAAATTAAAGCTTCGGACTAAAAACTACATATTACTTAAGTAGCAAAATCCGAGTGAAGACCAAATGAATTACTTAGTCCAAGAAGCTCGCAATTTTATGCTTTAATAAAAGGGTTACTTGTAACACCAAAAAGGGAGGGATATGAAAGTAATGCTGTATTTTACATGTCTGTTTATTCTTCCACATTCAGCCAGTGCTGTAATTTGGCGGGGGGGGGGGGGGGTAGGCGCTGGGGAACATAGTTTCCCGAATAATTTGTTAATTGATTTTAAAAACACGCTAATTTAATCTAACTATGTTTAAACCCACCTTTTTAGAAAAACAAATATCTGACTCTTAAACTGGCTGAGTTGTCTAAACTAACTCTTTTGACCTAACAAAAACCAGTCAACTATGATATTTACTCTATAAAAAGGTGCGTTCTCCTACATATATATATATTTTTTTACTAATACAGCAATGCAGCTGGCAAAACATTTACAACAATTACTTACAATTTACCCGCTGATACAAGATATCGTCCATTATATAATTATAAAGCAAATATTTGAATTCATGAGAATCTCAATAACTCGACTGTTAAAACAATGGCATTTTAAATTCAGCTTTTCATCAAAAAACTCTGCGCTTCCATTTTTAAATCTTGTACGCATAAATTTAAAGATCCCTAAAATAGATCACGTTTTGTCGCGCATTAGATATCCTTTATGTTCTCTTTTAAGACCCAAAGGGTTTATAGATTGCAATAAAAGTCTCCGATTCTGTACGGCCTTGGTTACTGCAAACAAGATTCGTTGAGGAAATTGCCATGTGTATGCCTGCATTATGAAAGCGAATGTTAATCTTTTGGGTTTTATGTTTCTTACTGTAGTTAGTGGGTACAGTTATTTTTGAGAATTGATGAAGTAGTAAACGATGATAATATCGTTTATAATAAAGCAAGCACTTGGTAGCTCTACAGCGTGCCGAGGTGGCCGAGTGGTTAAGGCGATGGACTGCTAATTCATTGGGCTCTGCCCGCGTGGGTTCGAATCCCATCCTCGTCGAAGTATCATTTTTTTCCTCTCTCTTTTTTTTTAGCAAAAATTCTTCCGACAAAAAATTAACTTTGAGACTCCCCCCCTCCTCTTCCCTTTAAAAAAACCTTTGGTTTTCTTTGAGCAATTACTTCTGTTTGGGTCAAAGGATGTTAAAAAATAAAAAAAATAAAATCATTTTCTTCACCGACAAAAAAAAATTGGCATCGAACTTTCATGCTTCTTATGGGAGATTGGAAAAGGTTAGCCGAACTTAATAATGCACCAAGTCGTTTTGGAAGCACATAGCATTGTAGGGTCGGAAATGCATTCTTACTGAGATAGAGGGAGTTCTAAAGGAGTTTGATGGTACAAAACATTCTTCTTACGATAGTACATGCAATGAAATAATTAATTTTAGAAAACAAAGTCAACGGCATTGCACCAAAAGTTTAAAATTTGTCGTAAACACGTCAAAGTTAAAAGAAGCACATGTCGCTCACTCCTTTCAAACGCCATATCTCAAAAACTAGTGATTTTGAGCTATTCCCCCCCCCCTTTTTTTTTGAACTGCCATGAATGGCACTTCAAAAATGACCTATGTCGTGCCGTGCTCTGCATCAAAAAATTGTTTTGCAAAAAATTGTCACGTATTTTTGAAAACTTTTTTTTCAAGATGAAATGTTTTTACTATGACATAGTAAAATCATAATAAAATTTTGGAACAGAGACCTTTATACTTTTTGCGGGATGAGCAAAAAATTTAACCCATAAAAAAATGCAAAGTAAAAGTTTTTCAAAAATTCATTAAAAATACAAAAATTGCTCCATCTGCAAAAACTTTTTTTCGTCATACTTACAAAATACATTTCCTACATTTTAGTTCAGAAAATATTTCTCTTGCACGATTGGATCGGGGTCTGAATGGTAAAAAAAAATCAAAAACTGCTAAAAATCACATAAAACATTAAATAGCTTTTTTAGACTATTAAATAGCTTTCTATTACTGAAAAATGGGTAAAATCGATCCAGCAGTTTTGGAGCTTATTTGATACAAACAAGCAAACAAACAAAAATATTTCCTCTTTATAATATTAGTGTAGATATTTTTCTCAACAAATCGAGCGTAATTTCATAAAAATTTAACATCGACATTGGAAGAAAAGCAAAATTTAAAAAATAATTTACACTGGAAAAATCCTAAAGGAAGAAGATTTTGTTTAGCATAACATGGCCTCGCTTATATTCAATACTTACCACAAATATGAAACTATTATCAATGATTATAGTTATCATCAAAAAAGTATGTCATTAGCTTGCAAAGTACTCATAGCGACTGTTTTATTTCGTCATTTATTCCTTAATGAATTTAAACTTGAAGTGATATTAAATGGAAAATACCCATAATGAATACCAATGCATTTTCTTTAATTAAACTCACAAAACGAAGAACTATGAATTATTTACTTTTAAATAAAATAACGCGACTGCTTAGCAATTAGTTGCACTGAAACTCAAAACAGTAAGTGGTTGCAAACAAATACTGGAAGCCTTTGTTCTCTATCAGCAAAAAATATCATTTTCTCAAAACCACTTAGTAAACAAAGAAACTGTCCCACACATCTCAAATGAAAGAAAAAAGGAGTGGAATGTTCTATCCGTTAATTACTGAATTAATTTCGTGGTAGTTTTCTTTGTATTTTTCTCTCAAAACTTCGTTTTTCCTGTAAGATTGCTAGCCGATTAATTTATTTTAAATCTTTGTTTCTTCAGAGTTCTTATTTATTTCACGAAATTACGACGGAAAGACGATACAACATGAAATTAATTATGTTCATGCCATAATAAGAAAAAAAATCGATTATTAATAAGAATGCTTTATTTGTTTTCATTTACGCCATTTTGTGATGGAATATCGTAATGTTTTTGGAATAAATATCTCAGTTCAATAAATTGAATTTCTAATCTCTGTATTTTGAGGAAAGTGAAGATGACTCTATTTTTTTTTTTTTTTTTGGTTGCCTCTTCAGTATCGATAATTCCGTGGTATTATTTGTTTTGATTTTTTTTTTCAAAGCACGTTATCATTTTTTCGATTAAAAATTTTTGATATAAAAAAGTATAAAGAAAAGTTTTTTAAATCTTTTTAGAAATGTTTCTAAAAAAAAGGGAGAAATTAGTAAAAATTTTATTACTTACAAATTTAATAAATACTTGTTCTTCTTAAATTCATTAGCCTTTTGTTAATCTTATGTAATCAAAAACTGAGCCTATGTATCTGTGTATGTCCAAGTTACCTCTCCCAAACGCCAATGAACTGACCATCGAGCCAGGCATCGATAGATTCCTAATTTTTCCGTATTTATGTTTGGCTATTTAACATAATCCACCGATGATAATTAGCGGAGATATCAATTAAAAACTATATATGAATTTAGATACTTAGATTTCGACATAAAATTCCTATTTTTCGAAGACGTTCCTCCATTCAAATTATTATTCAGTGCTTCATATCAACTTTCCTTAACAATGCTTTTATTAAAATTTGTAGTGTAAAGAAGATCATTGAGAAAAAATTGCCATTATTTTCTCGAATATGAACAAATAAAATTTTGACTTTTGTTTTGAGGTTTTTCCTGTAATCAGAGAATTTTAAAATGTTTTCTTTTTGGTTATTTTTCCGGAATCTGCCACTAAATTTTACTGCCCCCCCCCCCAAGCGTGATTGTTGAACACGCGTTACTTGACATGGCATTTATTTTCGAGGTGGACCGTGCAAAGTCGGGCGACGCAGCTAGTTCTTAGTAAAAATAAAAGTCAATTCCACACGCGATGGAAATTCTGCACTCAGTGCTCGACATCATAATACTGGTTTTTAACTCAAGCTTCAGGTCTGAATAACCTTCAGTGATAAAATGAAATACTCGTAGAATGTCTACAGCAATGCAACCAGCACTCCAAAATCCTATTATAGTATTAAATGAGCCGTTTTAACGGATTAAGAATAAACTTTTACTTTGGAAAAATTTGTTGACTTGAAATAAATTGAAGGAAATTTCACGCTGACAGAATTAAAGGGTAACTCTTTCTTGGCGACTGATACTTTAATTTTAACCAGGGCCTGATCAGCCAAAAGGGTCGGGAAACTTGAGCATCCCCTCAAAATTCTAGGAGACCCCAAATATAACAAAAACTGCTTAAGAATTCCGGTTTCTGCTTTTTTAAAGAGATTGCAAACTGCAGAACTTGCAAAACAAAAATGTTTGAAAGAATTACCGTATTACCCCGCATTATCCTTCTTGCCGGAAAAATCGAGGTTAGGGGAAAAAATGATATAAAAGGTATATGTTCAGATTAAAAATAAATATAAGTTCTATACATATCTCATTAGTATTAATAAACATTTTAATTTTGTAAAAATATTTACTAACAATGTCATTTGTTACATTAACAAGAAAAATATTGTTTAATTACGAATAATTTTAGAAAAATTAAATTAAAACTAAGTAAGCAAGCATTTAAGCAGTAATTTACCGCTCGCTAAAGAATTTACCATAGCTATTCAATAACAAAAACATAAACTTACCTCTCTAAAAGGAACCTAAAATATTTTATTTGAAAAAATTATAAACAAATCGTAGTGACGATGATTGTTTCTGAATTGATTACTTTATTGAGATGTAATTAAATCCATTCATAATGACCTACCATAAATAACAAGCACATATTATATGCAATACATATTTTTTTGAAAGAAGGTTACTTTCGGGATTCATTCAATTTTTTCCTTCCAGTGGTTTGCTTTCTGATTGGAATTGAATGGGGAAATTTACTTATATTTTGTTGCAAAATAAACCTCGATTTATCCGACATGCCGGTAAATTCGAAATTCCCAGCACGCTGTTGAATCTCGCTTTTTTCCAGCATGGCAGATAATGCGGGGTAATACGGTAAATAGTTGTAGAAAGTGAGGATTTGATTAAATGTAGCTAGAAGCTAGATTTTCAATCAGGGGTTTGGTTCAACTCTGTTACTATGTACTTTTATGACATTTAATTTTCTTTGTGAAGTGTCAAATGCGATTTAACCTGTTACTACCCATATTGCTGAGAATTCAAGAACAACATATGTAATAAACAAAATTTCTGTCAGTCGCTAAGGTGGAATAAAATTCAATCTGATTTCTGCTACGCCACTTAGCATTAGTCCGTGTGCATAGAATGTTTAGAAAAATTTCCCCTAACAAAAAGTTTAGGGCCCCAAAATGAGACAGAGCTTCCCCTAATGCCAGAGGTTGATCGGACCCTGTTTTGTAACAGCAACATCCAAGAACAATATTAAAACAAAAAGGCAGCACATGGAAAAATTATCTATGGCGCTGAAGGAACAATTGAACCGTTTATTTTAAAAATCAATCAAGTTACAAAGTGAAAAATTTTGAAAAAATATGTTTACCTTCGCATTAAAACGTTCTATAAGGATTAAAATGTTTTAATCTAAAAGGGATTTTAGGTTAAAAGGATATCCACTTTTCCTTGCAATCAAGTCTACATTTTAATCCTCAGGGGGTTTTTTTTTCGAAAAACAAATGCCTCTTTGGAGAACTCTTAGAGAATTTTTCAAGAATATATTAAAATTTAACGTTATAACGTCGAAACGTTATAAATGTAGTTTTATGGGAGGAGAGGTAACGGCGACCAAACTCACAAGAGATTCGGCTTGACTCTTGGCGTTCCTGCCTATCGTTTACTTTTTCGCTCTTTAAAATGAAATTAAAATGAAATATCAGTTTGTTCTGATTATTTAAAGTCTCCTTTTACACATTTTTGAACCCTTTTGTGGATTTTTAAATTGTAATCGTGCTGATTTTCAGCATTAAAATATAATTTCATAAAAGAAAAACTGTTATCGCATTTTAAAAAATTGTTTAGACTTAGACTACTACTGTGTGTGAAACAAATTGCGAATTATTATTTAATACAGTCAAATCCCGTTAACACGAACTCGCTTAACGCTAAAATGAATCGCTTAGCGTGAAATAAATGCCATTCCCCGTCACATGAAGTTAGAAATTAGTGTTAAACCAAACGCTTAACACAAAGATGATTTAGGCGAAATCCTGCATAAGGTGAAGAAAAATTTTAAGGTCTTGAAGAAAAAAGGGAAAAGAAAAAGAAAATCCCCATTCTTTAACGTGAAATTACTTTCGAAAGTCTGCACTTGAATGCAAGCGACATGGAAGGCAGTGAGATAATTCCTTTCCTTGTGTGGGGAAATCGGGAAAACTACGCTATGCAAGGAAGTACGAACTTTAGCTGTAGACTATGCCCAGCGGCGGACTGGCCCGCCGGCCCATCGACCCGCGGGCCGATGCGCCCTCCCGCCTGTGCGCCATTGCGCCCTCAAGCGTGACGTTTTTTTTTTAGTTGTTGAATTTCCCCTAGCTTTTAATTCCCCCCCCCCCCATACGGGGCATTTCACAGTATTTGGCTGTTACGGACTCTACATTTCATAAGGATGTTTTAGCCTCCTACTCATGATTAGTGCGAATAGACTCGTTAGACCGGCCTTGATAGTTTGAATACCTTTTTTTTTAATTTACGACCAACAAAAAGTACCACCTATAGCTCTACAATTCCTATAATTAAAT